>NW_024743300.1:0-41510 GCF_018991925.1 Homarus americanus | reverse complement strand
GTAATTGAAGACATCATACATTTGTTCACTTAGACACCACTTATTATTCAGGACCTAATGGCTATAATATCAGAGTCATTATTCTTAACTCAACTTTATATATATATCAATTGTCAAAAACCTTTACCACAAGAAAGAAAAGAACAGTCGGGTATGGCAGAAAATGTAATAAACGAACATGGAGTAAGACATCAAGCTCCATATTGTAAACAAGATCATCGTCATTGTTTATTTATTGCGAGGAAAAATATTGTTCGCAATATAATTATAAAAACCTTCTGTAATTCATTCTCTTCATTACACTAAAAGGTAATGAAGTATATAAAGAAAATAGTTTATAAATTACTAAAATAAAAATACGTATAAAAAAGTAAAATGACATCTATTGATGGAATAGAAAAGAATTATATCGTAAGTGGGTAAAAGATTTCTTGGGTAGGTTTTAGAATACAATAACTGTTTTCTGCATTACACCGATGGTTCCAAGTCAGAAATTATCCTTAAGTTTTGTGAATCAGTATTTACAGTTTTTCTTAAAGGGTGACTTAAGTTACGGTCACACGATCCCTTTGATGAGCAATTAATTTGGAGCAAGAAATTACGAGTAATTTCTTCCAAATGTGGTCACACAAGTGGCTCTTGGTTCAGTTACTACAGCAAGAAAAAAAAGTTAACGCCGCTGTGCGAGTAGAAGGGAGACGGAACATCACAACAACAATGCAGACGACGCAGCAGCTATCCTTGGTATTATTGTTATTATTAAAAGAAATGAGAGAAAGCGAAGAAAAACTATTGGGGACTCGTAAGTGGCTGGCGAGGAGGAGGAACGAGTGTTTAATATAGACTGGTTCAACTATCGTAGTTACAGTAGGGAGGGTTGTTAGTGTGTGGAGAATGACCGGCTGTATGGGCTTGTGTTTTGTAAACGGATGACCGTCATACTTGATTCCGAGTGACAACAAAGTAGTAAGTAGTAGTAGTAGTATACTGGGAGGGATGGGACTAACAAATCCAGAGGAGATTGCTGCCACTGAACATCAAAATTCACTTAAGCTCACGGCAGCCCTCACGGACCACATAATAGCCCAGAATGCAACAGGGGAAGTGGATACCAGTGAAGTAAATAAGATTCATAGGTCCATTACGACAGATCGACAGCACTGCCAAAATGATAAGTTGCAGCAACTATTGCTGCAGGTTCCAGAAAATTTGAAAAAAAAAGTAGCTATAGCGCAGGAGGTGGGCGCCTCGAACTAGTTAACTACGTTACCGATAAGGGCAAATGGTTTCAGTCTTAATAAACAAGAATTTACAGAAGCCATTGCTCTAAGGTACGGTCGGCCAGTAGAAGGTTTGCCCTCCCAATGCGTGTGTGGTTCTTCCTATGATGGTGATCACGCCATGGTGTGCAAGAAAGGGGGCTTCATATGCATGAGGCATGACGAGGTAAGGGACCTCACAGCAAATATGTTGAAGGAAATCTGACGGGATGTCATGGTAGAAACGACCCTCCTTCCATTGGATGGTGAGATCTTCCAACACAGGACTTCAAACACATCTAACGAAGCCCGTGTGGACGTCAGTGCTCGAGGATTCTGGACGCGGGGACAGCGAGCTTTCTTCGACATCAGGATTTTTGATCCCATGGCCGCATGTCACCATAACCTAGCTCTCGACCCTGCACATAGGAGGAGCGAGAACGACAAGAGAAGGGCATATGGTGAGAGAATTCAAAACGTTGATCAAGGCAGCTTCACTCCTCTAGTGTTCACAACCTCTGGTGGGATGGGACCAAGTGCAAGATATTTCTACGCCAGACTCCAGACTCGCGGAGTTGATCTCCGAACAGAAGCAGCAGCCCAGAAGTTATGTTACAGCCTGGATGAGATGTCGACTGTCTTTCTCTCTCCTTCGGTCGGCTTTGCTCTGCTTCAGGGGAACGAGAGCTTCTGCCCCAACTCCGACAACTGCTGCAGATATTGACTATGAGGCTACTGTCACTGAATGCCGCATAGATCTGCGGCTCAACTAATTTAACACAGATAGGATAGCTTCTTATGTATTAGGATATTTAATATTAAGGTAATTAAATGGTGGCAAAGGTGTGGCTATTGGGGGAGGCTGGAGGCCACGATAAAAAAAAAGTAGTAGTGGCAGTAGTAGTAGTAGTAGATGTGTGTGTGTTTCATTTTAAGATGTTAGGAGACCATAGAACCTATCTATGGCAGACTTAGTATTACAAGAACAGACCAGATGGTAGGAATGTTCTACTCGCTACAGCTAAAATCATTATCACACTACGGTAGCCTTTCATATTCATACTCCTGAGCCAGGCTGCAATTTACCTTTTTAATCACTAGACTACAGTAAACATGGTCACTATAAAAGGAATACAACTTCTAGCAGCAGCCATAGCCATATAAAACCCATGAAAAACATTCAATTTAAAAAACTCATTTTGCCCGTTAAAACTCGTTTTTTGTGTGAAAAAAATGTGGGTTCGGTTATTTGAAAAAAAATTACAACCCTGTTCTCGACACTGAAAATTAATAGTTATGATAACTATACAGTAAGTCGTCTCTGGACCATTATATACTGTACATGTTGTCAGTGCCACAGTATACTTCACGTTCTGTTGCAGTGTCTCTTAATTTCTCCTAGAATCTTACTTCATCTTTTCTCTATCAACAAACACATCTTTACTACTTATGCAGTTGATCAGTAAATCTTAAATATTTTCAGATAATATGAAGTCTCAACTGCCAACACAAGCAGAGGTCTTAGGCCGTATACCTGGATGGTAAAGTGTTGTTGTTCCCTACACTATGTTCGCTAGTGTCCAGTTACAACATAAACTGATAATGGAATAAGCAAATTAAATCAACACTTACACACACACACTAATATCTATCTATCTATCTATCTATCTATCTATCTCGCATAATTATTCTGATTGCAGTACTGTCAGTCTGGGAAATAATGAGTAGAAAAAAAGCTTGTCTCAATAAAACGCTCACGTGTTGTTTATATTGTTGGGGGTTAATTATGCAGCAGCGTCGGCGTGACTAATATTAATGACATGAGGAGATATACAGCCCAGTGCTTAGGTTGCCACACTACACTACCAGTTACTGCTCACTATTGAGTACTAATTATAATGAACATGTTCTCTATTATCTGCAAAAATTAATTATACTCATTAATAGCATGATAACACACACACACACACACACAGTCCTCAACAGGCTGCCTGGGTCAGTCTTCCACCTCCCTGCCCTCAACTCCTCCAGGATATATCAACACCTCCCACCAACAATACAGTACAAATAGTGACAACCAACCACCATACCTCCCCTCACACACACAGTCTATTCCCTCCATATACTTTACTCTTTATGTCACTGAAAAATACCGTAATAACACGTTTGTCCCCCAACAAAGGAAAGGTTAGACGCTACAGCACTATAATATTTTATTATATGAACCGGATTGTATCTGGTGATATCTGGCATCGTATAACATCACCATTTTTTTTCTGTATATTACAATAATGATTAAATGTTAAAGAGATTCGTATTTATATGTATTCACTGGGCTGGAAATTAAACACACGATGTATATTAACAAGGATGTGAATAACCCTAGTGGCTGAAGCACCTGCCATGATAAATCACTTCAATAGACACGTGTATTGGTCAAATTTAATGTAGTCTTGTTATTTTCAGAATTAAAATATTAGCCGCGTTTTGTGTAACTGGACCGAAAAACGTTGTGGCCAACACGTGGAAATTATTTATTTTTTTATAAACGGGGATTATAATTTGTGTGAACTTAGTGTAATACGAGACATTACTGATTATCCTCCAGGGAACGTGAGATAAATCCAGGGAATAAATATTTAATGTGAAGGATTACTTATTACTCTGCCTTCAACACATGAACGGGCTAGCAGATTTGCACCAAACTTGGAAGGTTGCCTGGAATGTGTAAAGTTCTGTATAATCAATTAACATTATTTATACAGATGGTGTAAACTCCTCTGGTTGAGTAAATGTTTGGGGATGTTTCCTTCACTTTGTGCATATTTATTAAATTTAGGAACTCTGTGTTTCTCGTGTTTGTTTTTGAGTGAAACCATTGTGTATATCTTAAAACAGTCGTTGTGGAGCTGAGTCTTAAGTTTATAATTTCTCACCAATATTATTCCCAGCAGTCCAAGTTCCACTAACTGGATTCAATTTTTACAGTTTCTTTGTCAATATTTACTGACATGAAAATATATATGAAACAATGTGTGCAACTGTAACACAATACTTTGACAATTAGGTGATAATACTTATACATTTTCTGCTCCCCAAAGTGGTCGAATACCGAAGTGTATTTTGTGAGACACTTTTATATCCTCTGCTACTGTGACCTATGACGGAGTCTCTTCCTTTTCCCCCAGAGAAGATCTTCCGTCCCAGTCACAAAGAGAGACTTTGATCCTAGTTTACTGAAGCCAACTTTTCTCGAGGTTCTGATTGTTTCTTCAAGTCTTTATGTCAAGATCATTTTTAACTCTCGTGTAAGTTTTCCCTGGTGAGAAATGTTTTTAACGTGATAAATTCTTTGTCACCTTTGCTCGTTTAAGAACGTCTTTCAACAACCATGTTGTGGATATTCTTCACTTGGCTGTACTTTTACTTAATACTGTATATATATTTTTTATACAACTAATTGATCATAAAAATCTCAGACGACATTAATACTACATGCAAGAACTTGTGGCTGAAACAATGATAGACACGCCAGGTTGTCGTAAAGGCTTATTGTTTTAACAGGTAAACTGGAGCGAGTCTGTGGCTCACATCTCACTCTTACATGACATAATATATTCTATTTGCTATATTAGCACGGGTCAGTTATACAATGTCAGCTCTTCTAAGATGGTGATGGTAGTGGCGAGAATAGTGTACAAGTGATAATACGAGTCATTTATTTGAGTTATTCATTTATGAGTGGACATTGGGTTGTGAAGGAAGACTAGGTAGTGAGGGCCAGGTAGTGAGGGCCAGGTAGTGAGGGCCAGGTGGTGAGGGCCAGGTGGTGAGGGCCAGGCAGTGAGGCTCAGGTAGTGAAGGACAGGTGGTGAGGACTAGGTGGTGAGGGCCAGGCGGCCGTCGGGCCAGGCGGTGAGGGCCAGGTGGTGAGGGCCAGGTGGTGAGGGCCAGGTGGTGAGGGCCAGGTGGTAAGGTCCAGGCGGCGAGGGCCAGGCGGTGAGGGTCAGGTGGTGAGGGCCAGGTGGTGAGGACCTCTTCGTCGACTTCAAGGGTGCATTTGATAAAGCCAACAGTGAAGTGATCCTTGAGGGCTTCACGGGCATGGATGTGAAGGGCAAACTCAGGTGGATTGCTGACTGCCGCTCCCATCGACAGGCCCGTGTCCGTTTTCAGGGCCACTACTCTAGGACCTTGATCTTGGCACGCCTCAGGGTGGTGTCCTGAGCCCTAAACTCTTTATTGTTCTCATGAACTCTATCTGCCGCCTCAACGACATCTTCGCTGAGCGCGCCCTAGACGGTCACATCATAAGCTACGCTGACGATATTCTCCCCCAAATTACTATAGTGCAACATGAACCTATACTCTCCACGTTCGCCCAGACCTGTCAAACACTCGGGTTAGTCATCTCACACACTGAAACCAAGTTCAACTCGCATTTCCGGCGTCAGACACCGCTGACTCTGCAAGGAAATTGAACAAGGACACACCTACAGGTTCCTTGGTCTACCCGTGCGTGCCACTACCAGAGCCACCACCTCCGCTGTCGCCGCCCACGTCATCTCCCAGTGCCGCCAACGAACGAGGCCCCACCAGTCCCTCACCCACGGCCTCAAAGGAGCCTCTGTCAGGGTCTACGTCTCGTGTACATTGCCGTCGTTAGAACTGTCATAGATTATGCCTCTCCTGTCCTTGTAGTTGCCTCCCAGCGCGAGAAACAAAGAGTAGAGACAATCCAAAACATAGCGAAAAGACTCATCCTCGGCTGCCCTATGACCACCAGAATAGAAGTCATGCAGCGTGAACTGATCCTGCTCCCCGTCTGCGATCGAATTAATGCTCTCAATGCCATCCTTGGTGTTAAACTTCTTCGCAGTGAGCAACCGATTCCCCTGTCGCGCTCACTGCACTCGCGTCTTAACACCCTCCTGTGCCGGCCTGCCCCTATTACCCTTCCCTCCCTCTCTCAACACTGGCCCGAACCGCACTGCTGCTGACATCCTGCGTTATCATCGCTACACCCCCTCGACCTCTCTCCCTCCCCAGTACACTCATCCGCATGCTTCCCCGATGGGTACTGTAAACGCTTCTGCCCTTCACCTTGCACAGGTTGCAAGGGGGTGCCCAATAAACTAGCCCCCTCGGGGGGCAAATTAAAAAAATAAAATTCGGGTAATGAAGGCCAGGTAGTGAGGGCCAAGTGGTGAGGGCCAGGTGGTGAGGGCCAGGTGGTGAGGGCCAGGCAGTGAGGGCCAGGTGGTGAGGGCCAGGTGGTGCCAGGTGGTGAGGGCCAGGTGGTGAGGGCCAGGTGGTGAGGGCCAGGTGGTGAGGGCCAGATGGGCCAGGTGTGAGGGCCAGGTATTGAGGGGTATTGAGGCCAGGCCCAGGTGGTGAGGTCCAGGTAGTGAGGTCCAGGTAGTGAGGGCCAGGTGTGAGGACCAGGTGAGGTAGTGAGGACCAGGTGGTGAGGGCCAGGTGGTGAGGGCCAGGTATTGGGCCAGGTATTGAGGCCAGGTGGTGGGGCCAGGTATTGAGGGCCAGGTGGTGAGGGCCAGGTGGTGAGGACCAGGTTGTGAGGACCAGGTAGTGAGGGCCAGATGGTGGTGGTGCCAGGTGGTGAGGGCCAGGTGGTGAGGGCCAGGTGGTGAGGGCCAGGTGGTGAGGGCCAGGTGGTGAGGGGCCAGGTGGTGAGGGCCATGTGGTGAGGGCCAGGTGGTGAGGGCCAGGTGGTGAGGGCCAGGTGGTGAGGGCCAGGTGGTGAGGGCCAGGTGGTGAGGGCCAGGTGGTGAGGGCCAGGTGGTGAGGGCCAGGTGGTAAGGGCCAGGTGTTTCATATCATAGTGAACTATTTCTTCATCGTTCATCAGCAACAGAAAGATATAATTCATTACCTTTATGTATTGTGTAAAGTAAAATAAAAACAAATATCACGAGAAAAATATTTGAAATTGTATTAAGATTATTAATACTTTGGTAATTTTTCCAGTATCTGGGAATCAGGTTTTATCTGCGAATTTTTCGATGAGTTTTAGAGGGAAATATTATCCTCATTTTAACTATGACCAAAACTTTCAGTTAAAGAATATTGCATACGACAACGATAATACACCCTCGTCCCTCCCACAGCTTAGGATAAAGGTATCGAGGAATACTCGAGCCTTCCCACACGCTCTGATCTTCAGTTTCCAGGTGTATAATTTAAGTATACTGAGAAAAGTAGTAACTGTGGAATATACCATTTACCACATTAACGACTCTGGGATGTTGTGAACCATGATATGTTCCGTATAGAGACTCAGTCAGGGCTTCTCGTCTCAGATGAATCATGCTACCCACTCAGGCATAACTGTTCATATGTAGTCCAGGTAAATCTTTCATTATGTTTCCCCAACTTTATAAAATATCATCAGACAAACTACCTTCCTCACTGTGCGTCGCGTCGCCCCCCCCCCCTCCACACTATGCCATAAACAATATATATTGCCTCCATGGTCGCGCGCGCGCAATAAAAGCAAGACGACTGGCATCACGGAGGCCTTCGTCTTCTTCACCTTTGACTGTTCACTAACACTGACCAATGTTTCTACTTGACGAAAACAAAGATACGCCAAAAATTCTGTCCGAGCCGACCCGCGGCTCCGTCCAATATTTTCAACTGACCTTTAAAAAAACAAAAACAAGGCTGATTCAGCTTAAACAAACGTCAGAATAAATCTATACGTCGCTAGTAGGTAGTAGGCGGCAGCTATCAAACAGGGAGGTACTACCGCCTGGGAAGATATTGGAAGCATAATGTATTGCCTAATGGTAGACCCTACTGCCATATGGCATCACGAAAATTGTGACCAGGTCCAAGGTTGCTGATCTATCTTTCTGCCTCATTTACACACAATTGCAGGGTCTCAACTGTCTCTTACTCCTGATAACACCACAAATAAAACCGTACTCATTCTTCATCCGTTTTATTCATTCTATTTTATTCTCCTATGTCAGTTGATATTAACACTGCAGCGGGGCCTTCTCGGATGGGTCCCACTGGTAGGGAAGGTTGTGAACCCCAGGGCCGACCTGATTATCATCAAGCTACTGGGGCCTCAACTGACGCCACCGCGGTTGCTGGAGGATCGGCTTTTTTCACACTTCATTTTTCCAACATTCGCGGACTGAGATCCAATCTTCCCCCGATCTCTTACTACTCTCCGAACTTCAACTGACCAAAGCAGCTTCACCCAAACCTTTTCAAGTCTCTAACTACAACCTTTATACCTACTTCCGTTCTAAGGGAGGTGTATGCGCCTAATGCAACACACGTACACCTATAGCCCGACTCACGGATCTTGAATCTCCCCTTTATGATTTCATCTGGCTCAAGATATCTCTACCTACTGTGACTATTTTTCTTTGTTTCCTATACTGTTTTCCCAACTCTACCAACTATTTTGAACTCTTTGACTATCTCACTTCTTGCCATGAGTCGTTGCTATCCACACACCCCAACACCGAGATCCTCTACCTAGGGGATTTTAATGTACATCACAGAGAGTGGCTTGGCTCTGCAAGGGATGACCCAGGTGGAACTGAGGCACTCTCTTTTTCTTTACTTAATGATTTGGAACAAATAATCAAACACCCTACACGCGTTCCTGATCGACACGATCAACTTGCTAACATTCTTGATCTTTGTTTTACCTCTAACCCCTCACACTATTCATACTCAATTTTTGCCCCCTTAGAGTCTTCTGATCACAACCTTACTTCTATTAAATGAAACTGGGCACGACCACCTCCTCCACCTCCCTCTAAACGTCAACTATGGCACTATCGGAGGGCAAGCTGGCAATCCTTGCGAGAATTCTTCACTGACTTTCCTTGGGATGAATGTTGCTTTTCCACTCGGGATGCCTCAGTATGTGTTGACAGCATTGCTGGGGTTATACGGAGTGGCATGAGTGCATTTATCCCATCTTCTACCAAAACTTTCACATTACAATCATGGTTTGATCGCTCCTGCTCTCTTGCTTGCAGGGTGAGAGATAGGGCATATCGAGCTATGAAACTATCTCCTTCTCCTATTACCCACACCTCTTTCATTACTTCTAGGAATCGTTGTATGGCTATTCTTCGTAGGGCCAAGCGGAATTTTATTAAAAGAAAGACCGCTGTCCTTGTAGGTTATGTATCTAAGCTACTGTGCCGAGTAGCAACCTTGTATATAAGCTACTGTGCCGAGTAGCACTTATGTATATAATTACATGGCAACACTGCACGTGTTATGTGGCAACATTGCCCCGAGGCTGCCATATGGCAAGGCAGCCTCAGTCTGACTGTGTGAGCCGTGCATGGCACACGCTAGTCACCACTTGTATTTCTCTCATCCATAATAAACGGACTTCAGTGTTACCCGGTATTTCCCTACCCATCACTGCATTGTTCAGGGAACACTTGTAACCATCATGGCGCAGTGACTAGGATCTGTGGACAATGCCGACGGTTACATCTGCCGGCGATATTCGCGTCGACTCATAGTGTGTTGTGTTGTGTTGCGCTGTGTTTCGCCGCGATGTGCAGTGTTGGGCCGTCACAGTGCTTTTTAGTGACGGTGGCAGTGTTAGTGTCAGTGTATTAGTGTGTGTCTAGAGCTGAGAGTTGAGCATTGGCCTGTTTTTTGTGGTACCCACCGAGCACGCAGGCGTACACCCTTCTCGTGTGACATCCGGGAAGACACTGACGGTCTCACCCCCCCCCCCCCGCCGCGTCTCTAGCCACCGGCATTAAGGCCATCACGAAGTGCATCTGCTGTCTCAGACACACACACACACACACACACGCACGCACGCACGCACGCACGCACGCACGAACGCACTCACTCACGGACAGAACAGTGAACTCTGCGTTATTTCTGCGCTGTTTATGTCATATATATGTGGTTCGAGCTGTTGAGGCGCCACTTTATATACTAAACAGTGCAGTCCACGCACACACAAAGATGGGCGGTAAGAAGGGACAACGTCAAGATGGGAGACACGACTCCCCACCACCTTCTCCTCCACCGGGCGCAGACTCTCATCCTCCACCTCCAGTGACGGACATTGCCACAATTCTGAAGTGGATGGACGACCCGGACAAGAGATGCAGAGAGATGAAACTTCAGAGGGAGGAGACACGAAGAGAGGAGGAAAAGTTGCGTTTTAAGGCACTATTGGCGACCCTGGTGCTAACCCACCCTCCCTCACTCGCAGGTAGCGCGCATATAGGCGCCAATATCCTCCCTCCTCCACCACACCAGCGTCCTCCAGGTACTCTTGCTTCCAAACAAACAGCTCCCAAGGCATCTGTTCAACCCCCACCCGCCCTCTCACCAGACGTCACGTTTCAGCTTTTTCGTGAGTGGAGGCGGCGTTGGACAGATTACTCCACGATGGTGGACCTTGACAGCATGCCTCCGAACAAACAGCTCATCCAACTGCGGATGTGTTTATCGCTGGAGACCCAGAGAGTCTTGGAGCACACGTTGCAAGTGCCTCCCGATTCTACCTCTTCAGTGACGGATGTGCTCGACCTTTTACAGGAGCATGTTAAGGGTCGGAATAACGAGGCTTTGCGTCACCGCGCATTCACCAGCTGCAAGCAGGCGGAGAACGAATCCTTTGACGACTTTTTTGTGCGTTTGAAGAGTTTGCCGGAGGAGATTGACGTCTGAAAGGCGCACAGCCGGGAATGTGAGGAAGCCTGGATCAAGCACGGGATCTTGACAGGTGTCAGGCAGGAAGAGTTGGTGCAGCAACTCATCCCCCTGGACGCTTCCTCCACACTCCAGGTGGTAGTGACTGAATGTCGGTCATACGAGGCCACCAAGTCCGCCACCTCTGCCTTATGGGCCCCTCCTGCTATGAGAGCAATCTCTCAGTACAAGAAGGGTTAGAAGGCGGCCAACAACGCGAAGGCTGCCACACGTTCTTTCACGCCTCCGCCTAGTGCTTCCTGTGGCAGCTGTGGAAAGCAGCACAGCCCCAAGACATGCCCGGCCGCCGACGCACTGTGTCGTGGTTGTGACCGTAGGGTCCACTGGTCTAACACAGACAGGTGCCCTGCACGAGGCCACAAGTGTCAGGCCTGCGGTCGCTATGGACACTACGACAAGTGCTGCCGCCAACCCATGCCCAAAAGCCCGAGACGAGGAGGAAAGCAGAGCACTTCCCTCGGGGTGGTTCACAGGCAGCCCCCTCCAGATGGCCCACGCAGCCCCAAGCAGCAGCGGAGTCACATCAGGAGGGTGGAATCGACCACACTCCCCAGGGCTACCCCTTCCCCCACCATCCGCGTCGCCGTCACACACGGTGATGTGTCAGGTCACATCGAGGTGATACCGGACACCGGCGCTGATACTACGGTGATTGGGTTGAAGCACCTCCAGAAACTGGGCCTCACCAAACGCGGCCTGGGACCACCACCGCAGCTGCAGTACTACAATGCGAACGGTTCCCAGATGCCGGACGCTGTGGGCTCCTTTCAAGCAGAGATCACCTACGGCGACAGGTCGTGTCACGGATGGATCGACGTGCAGCCTACTCTCGCTACACCCTTGTTGTCGTGGGAGCACTGCAAGGAGTTAGGCGTGGTGCCCAGAGACTTTCCTGAGCAGATCCCAGCTGCTTGGTACACCGCCAGCAGGGTGCGGGAATCAATGAGCGACGCGCCTGGCGCTGCCGCACAGAGCTGCCCAGAACCCGCGTCCACTCCCGCCCCGCCTCCACCCAAGTCACGGCTGCTTCCTCTTCACAGCGACACGTCTCCTTCAGCCGCAAGGGCCTACTTCCTGAAGGAGTACTCGGATGTGCTGGTGACGAAGGAGGCCCTACGGACCGCGCCACTGAAGGCTATGGCGGGTCCGCCTATGAGGATACACCTGCGGGAAGATGCACAGCCGTTTGCCATACACACTCCCCGGTTGATTCCTCTCGCCTTCAGGGATTCAGTCAAGAAGGAACTGGATTCCATGGTGGCCCAGGGTGTCATCGTACCCGTTGGTGACGACCCATCCCCTTGGTGCCACCCTCTAGTCGCTGTGGCTAAGACTAACGGTGGAGTGCGGATTACTACCGACTTGTCTAAGCTTAACAGCCAGGTGTCCCGTCCCGCCCACCCTTCACCCACACCTTTTGCATCTATACGGAGTGTGGATCCGAAGGTACGGCACGTCTCGACGATGGACGCCGTCTGTGGTTACTGGCAGATCTCACTGAAGAAGGAGGATCAGCCACTGACCACTTTCATCACGCCTTACGGACGCTTCCGCTACTGCCGTGGCCCTATGGGATTCGCTGCTACGGGGGACGCCTTCTGTCTCCGTGGTGACATGGCACTTCAAGGCGTGACCAACTGCGTGAAGGTAGCGGATGACGTCCTCCTCTACGATGAAGACTACCTGACGCACGTTCGCCGCATCGACGAGGTACTGACCAGGTGTAGGACGCACGGCATCACTCTGAATGCCGAGAAGTTCGTCTTGGCCGCACCTGCAGTGTCTTTCTGCGGCTACCGACTCTCAAGGGATGGCATTGCTGCGGACCCGGAGAAAGTTCGCGCCATAGCGGACTTTGCAAAACCTGCCAACCTTACAGATCTCAGGTCTTTCATGGGCCTGGTGAACCAGCTGGCAGAATTTTCTCCTGACGTCTCCGCCGCTGCCGGGCCTCTCCGCCCCCTGATGAGCCCTAAGAGGACATTCACGTGGACCACGACCTCGCCTTTCATAAGGTGAAGGAGGCCCTGTCAAGTCCACCTATCCTCGCTACTTTCGACCCAGCGCTCCCCACCGTCCTCCAGACAGACGCCTCGCGCCTGTACGGGGTTGGTTACGCCCTTCTCCAGGATCAAGGTGGAGGAAAGTACCGGCTCGTACAGTGTGGCTCTCGCTTCCTCACCGATGCTGAGTCTCGCTACGCTACCATCGAGCTGGAGCTGCTGGCAGTGGTATGGGCCTTATCGAAGTGCAAGTTTTACTTGATTGGCCTACAGCACTTCGACCTCATCACAGACCACAGGCCCTTGGTCCCCATTCTTAATCACTATTCGCTGGACGCCATCGAGAATCCCCGCCTCCAGCGCCTGAAGGAGAAGATTTTGGCCTTCGTCTTCACCGCGGCTTGGCGCGCAGGTATGGAGTTGTGCATCCCAGATGCCCTCTCCCGGTTTTCAGTCAGCCGCCCTACACCTGAAGACGAGATGCTCAGCACCGAGGCCGGTTTCTCCGTCAGCAACATCGTCACCTTGCAGGCCATACAGTCCCTCGCCAGCACCCAGGCCTCAGTGTCGCCACCCGACAGCGATCTGGCCCTTGAGGAACTACGGACCGCGGCACGCGACGACCCCTCCTACACTCAGCTCTTGGAGAGTGTGAGGACTGGGTTCCCTCGCGACCGTTTTGACCTCCACAACGCCCTACGCCCGTATTGGAAGATACGTGAGGACCTCTACGCAGATGGGAACCTCGTCCTGTACGGTGCCCGTATAGTCGTCCCTGCAGCTCTCCGTTGTCGCGTTCTGGCCCGCTTACACGACAGCCATCGTGGAGCAGAGGCCACCAAGCGGCGCGCAAGGCAGGCTGTGTGCTGGCCCGGCATTGACGCGGATATCGTCAATACGGTCCGTGCCTGTGAGCCGTGCCAGATCATGCAGCCCAGTCAACAGCAGGAGCCCCTCTTGTGCGACGACGAACCCACCAGGCCCTTCGAGTCCGTGTCGGCTGATTTCTTCAGCACAGCTGGGAAACACTTCCTAGTTGTCGCCGACCGACTCTCTGGCTGGCCTGTGGTGGTAATCTGTGGCTCGGTCACGATGTCCGCGGCCACCATTCGCCACTTCCGGCACCTCTTTCGTGACCTGGGCGTCCCCGTACGTCTGCGGACGGACGGTGGGCCACAGTTCACCAGCCGGGACTTCACAGGATTCCTGGAGCGTTGGGGAGTCCGCCACATCGTGTCAACACCCACAGTCAAACGGCCATGCTGAGACTGCGGTCAAGACAGTTAAGCACCTCATCCTCAAGGTGGCCCCTTCAGGCAACATAGACTGTGAGGCGTTTGACAAAGGACTCCTGGAGTTACGTAATACTCCCACCCACACAGGACGCTCCCCTGCCCAGATCCTGTATGGTCACCCTCTCCGCTCTTGCGTTCCTGCACACGCCAAGGCTTGGTATGACGACCGCGCCCGCCCTCTTCAGCCACTGGAGATTGGTGCCCTTGTCCGCGTCCAGGACCCGACGACGACACGTTGGGACAAGGTGGGCATAGTGATGGGCGTCGGCCGGTCGCGGGACTACAAGGTCAGGATGCCGAGCGGCCGTGTCTGGTGGAGGAACCGCCGCTTCCTCCGGCCAGTCCCACCCCCTGCTGCTGGCCCCCTGACCGAGGACGAGTCACCTACACCTCACGAGGATCCGCCCCACAGTGCACCTCGACGCTCGGAGCGACTCAGGACTAAGAAGTCCGCTCAAGACAAAGACTATGAGCGTGAGGGGGGAGGGAGATGTAGGTTATGTATCTAAGCTACTGTGCCGAGTAGCAACCTTGTATATAAGCTACTGTGCCGAGTAGCAACCTTGTATATAAGCTACTGTGCCAAGTAGCACTTATGTATATAATTACGTGGCAACACTGCACATGTTATGTGGCAACATTGCCCCGAGGCTGCCATATGGCAAGGCAGTCTCAGTCTGACTGTGCATGGCACACGCTAGTCACCACTTGTATTTCTCTCATCCATAATAAACGGACTTCAGTGTTACCCGGTGTTTCCCTACCCATCACTGCATTGTTCAGGGAACACTTGTAACCATCAGTCCTGACTAATTCTTCCTCAAGTAAATCCTTCTGGTCCTTAACTAAAAATATCTGTAACAACTTCTGCACACCTTCTTTTCCTCCCCTCTTCCGTCCCAATAACTCTATAGCCAACTCTCCCCCTGACAAAGCCAACCTCTTTGGCACCTTATTCTCCTCTAATTCCACCTGAGACGATTCCCACTCTATCCCTCCTACCCCTGCACCTCCTACTGAACCTATGCACTTTCCTATAATCTCCACTCGCAGGGTTGCCGGTGTGTTATCCAGGTTGGATGTGAATAAGGCGCATGGACCGGACGGAATACCCCCTCGTGTTCTGAGGGAGTGTGCTGAAGCCCTGGCCCCTGTGCTTGCGCGCCTCTTTCGCCTTTGCCTCAAAACCCAAACTTTTCCTTCTTCTTGGAACCATGCCTTGGTTCAGCCCATCCCGAAGAAGGGTGACCATTCTAATCCCTTTAACTATCGCCCCATTGCCCTAACTTCATCCCTCTCTAAGATTTTCGAAACTATCTTGAACTCCCATTTTCTCAGTCACCTTGAACGCCTTTCTCTTTTGTCGGATCACCAGATTGACTTTCGCCAGGCGAGATCTACTGGTAATCTGCTCTCCTATTGCACCCATCTTTGGTCATCCTCTCTCAGGGATTATGGTGAAACTTTTGTCGTGGCCCTCGACATCTCCAAAGCATTTGACAGGATATGGCACAAGTCTTTGCTATCTAAACTTCCCTCTTTTGGTTTCTCTCCCCCACTTTGTTCTCTCATCTCTAGCTTCCTTGAGAACCGATCCATGGCAGTTGTTGTCGATGGATCGATTTCTCGCTCTTTCTCTACCAATAGTGGAGTCCCACAGGGTTCTGTTCTTTCACCAACTCTCTTCCTTCTTTTTATCAATGATTTACTTCACACTACAACTAATTATATCCATTCTTACGCCGATGATTCCACTCTTCACTCTTCCTCACATTTTCCCTTCCTCCTAACTCTCAAACTAGATCTGTTTCTAGAACTGATATCATTACTTCTATCAACGCGGATCTGTGCAGCATCTCTGAATGGGGAGATACAAACTTGGTCAAGTTCAATAGTAACAAAACTCAATTTTTACCAATTACACTTTGTAAATTAGACGATCTCCCACCAATTACATTTCAGGACGCTATCATCCTCCCAAATTCTGAAATAAATATGTTAGGCCTCACCATCTCCTCCAATATGTCCTGGAAATCACACATCCTTAGTATAACTAAAGCTGCCTCCCGAAAGTTGGGAATGCTGTACAGATGCCGCAGCTACTTCACTCCTGAGCAGTTGCTCCAAGTATATAAGGGATTCATTCGTCCTAACTTGGAGTACTGTTCTCATATCTGGGGTGGCTCTTCTTCTGTCCAACTATTAGATAGGGTGGAATCAAAGACATTTCGTCTTATTAACTCTCCTCCTTTAGTCGACAATCTCTCTTCCCTTTCTCTTCGCCGCAATGTTGCTTCACTCTCTCTCTTTTACAGGTACTTTAACGGGCAATGTTCAGTGGATTTGGCATCCTGTGTACCGCCGGCAAGGCCGTGGGTTCGTAACACACGTCTTGCCCGCGGTGCCCACCGTTTCTCCGTGGATGTCGGTCACACGAGAATAACCCGTTATAGTACCTCCTTCTTTCCACACACAGCCAAACCGTGGAATGCTCTGCCTTCTTCTGTGTTTCCATGCTCTTACAATCTGTCTCACTTTAAAAAGATGGTTTTCCGGCATCTTCGGGGTGTAGATTAATACAGTATATCCTTTTTTTCTATATTTACAATTTCTTTCCGTTCTTTTTTTTTCTCGCCCCCCAGGCTCCGTTGTGGGTCATTTGACCTGTGCCCGGGTGGGCTAATTCCCATATAAAAAAAAAAAACTATGGCAGCAAGGAGCACACTCAGGTTTCCCCAACTATCGCTCCGTGAACGTCGGTGTTGTCGTGGTTGGGTAATTTATGCTCCATTTCGGTATAAAAATGTAAGATGTGTTGATCCCAAATTATGACAGTAATTACAAGGCCTGCGGGGCGGGGGTCTGTAGAAATTAGGGAGATAAATCGCTGCACCGTCTTGCGTAATGATGGAGGACCCACCCAGCCACCGCCCTCCTCTACCTCCTTATTAGGTCGTAGATATTGTGGGCCCTGACGTCGCTGTGGGACGACCGATTAATTCCAGAAGAGTAACGACATGGTCAGTTTGGGCGACACTAAACCATCGTAATGAATATAAGTAATGAATTATATAATAATATTGATCGTTACTCGGTTTTAATGGTCTTATTACAACAGGTGGGAAGTAACGCCCTGCACCTGTACACTAACCTTGGCGTTGGTTATTATTCCCTTAACAAGTCCCCAAAACGGCGCTAAACAATCGTTGGTGACGTCACAGATCAGCTGACGGTCCAATATAAAGGTAGATCAACACACGACGCCTTCACCTGAGGATAATTACTATAATGTTTACCAACAAAAGACACGATAGATGCCAGATATAAACTGATGTCCTCACTGGATGTCTACAACACGTTGAGGCTGCCTCAACCCAGTAAAAGCCTATAATGTATCACATTTACCACAAACTTATGGGTGCGTTATGTGGGGCAATAAATTCATTACAGTATTTCTCTGTGAATTAAGACAAGCCCTGGCGTACAGCGGACCTGTGTTGCTGTTCTCATATTCCAACTTTTATTTTTACCTGAATATTTTTTATGCTAATATTTATTTGTCAATATTTTCCTTCCTGGGAACAGATGAACACAAATCATTTTTCACCTGTGTTAAAGTATAATTTTGAGATATAAAGCTGCAAAGGAGAGAGGAATCTCCCTTTGTCTCCTTGTATGTTTCTCCCTGTCTCTTTACTCCTTTCAGTCTTTATCTGTTCCTTTCCTTTCACCAATTAAATTTCCGCGACTTTGGTGTTTACACAAATCAGTTCTATAAAGAATAGCTCTAAAACTAGGCAGCGTATTTAAGTTATTGTGGAAATACAAGCATCGTGGGGACAAAGTCAGTCAATATATTTTTACATAGGAGCACTTGCCTAAAACATTGTGCACGTTAGTTAATCATGAAAATTATAAATTCCAACGAGTTTCTAAATTCAACCATCAATTATGAATATCTTATAGTGCACATAACTGCACACACCGACAACCGCTTGACTTGAGGGAAGACGAGACATCGTTCACGCATCCACGCAAAACAATAACTTGACGATCCCAACTCTCATATCATTAACCTTATTGTGTTGACTTGTAAGTTGGTACAGCGAACAACGGTGTAGATTGGTGCTATTAAACTAAAGGTCATATATCTATTTCAATATAATAGTACCTAGGTTATAGCATGTCTGTGTCGTGAGAAGTGACAGTACGGTAAGAGACAGCTTAATAAAGGGAGGAAATGGTAGGGAAGCTTGATGTAAGGGCAGTGTAGAGCGGGAGAGGGCGAGGCAGCTGTAGGATCACTCTAGTCTGCACTAACATCCTAGACAGTACATGCAGTGTTGACACAGTGAATCTTTAATCTCCACATGCGTGTACAACGTCTCGTGGTAATTCACTTCTATTAGCATTATATATTAGTATTATTTTCATTAACTAGAGTGTATTGTGTGTTATTCTTCTTTGAAGCCTTATACCCCCAAAGTTAATATTAAAGGCAAGTACACTTTTCTTTACATAAAAACACACATTACCGATGCATGTGAGGCAGGAAGCCAAGCTGAGGTCACATTAACGTGTAAGTTTCTAATAACACAAGATGACAAAAACTGTGGCGTGAGTTGGAGTCTGTTGTGTATTGTTATTACTTACGATTATTACCGCAACAGTCATCACTCAGGCCATAAACATTACTGATGGTATTTTCTTGTCTTACAGTGTTAACGTGCTTCACAAAAACATATATCAATTATTTGTGAGGTTTTTCATACTGTACCCGGTGTACCGTAATTGACCGGAAAGAAAAGGGGACAACTTACTGTACAATATTTCAAGTGGCCAGAATATATTAACCACAGTTGTGTAAGTACAAGCCAAGTTTAATAGTCTTCCTTAAGTGGACCTCCCTCACCCGGAAGAATGCAATAACTGGTTTTAAGAGACCTTTGTTGTTTGTCCAGATGTTCTGTCGTGACGTCCCCATCCATGTCTGACTGAGTCCCAGCACCCCTTCCGCCCTTCCACAACCTTAATAAACTGTCTCCACTGTCCCCTTTATTACGTGAGGGCAATTTTAACATTTTATTTAACTAACGCCAGACGATTTTATTCAGCAGAGGGAGACCCCCGTACTCATGTGGTTAACCTAAAAATAATAACAGTAAATAAATAAACCCACATTTCCTCTTTTCTGATTACCCAGAGCCCAGGGCAGGGTAGTAGTGCCTCCGCCTCTCTGTTACTGTGAGGCAAAGTTACATGAAAGGTAGATATTATCCTCTTCTTGTTTGGGTATTCCTCGCCTAACATAACAGATAAACGATACCTAAAGTGTCAGCAAAAATACCCTCTTAACTAGTGTGTATAAACATGTGGTGTTCAATTTGCTGTTCAAAGATATGTAACTATAATATACAACTACAGCTCTTAATGGTGACTAACTCTGTACTATACTGGACCATCCATCTCCACGTTCAAAGTGCACAATACTCTTGGCACTGGGTGGGGAGTTCGTGTCCATTGTTTATATACGGCGTAACCCATTATTGCATATTCTATAAGCCAAGACCTATGAAAATTTCTGGGTGTCAAGCCCATATGCTGTCAGGTAGCCCAACAGCTCCTCTCAAACATTTCCCGTTACCCCTATATTACTGTAGCACATCTATATAAATAATAAAATATGCATTTTATCCTCTAGAAATGTGATCTTGGTGTCTAAATTGGGATTTTTTTACCATGGCGGCATCGCTTTTGTGATCAGAGGTTATTTAGATCTCATAAATCCAAGTTGGCCGCCATATTCACCGTGAAATGGGAAATTTAATATAATTTCGCAAGTTTTCCTCATATAATGTTGAAATTGGTGTCATTTTATTGCTTGTTGACCACAGCGTTTTCATTTTCTGCAAAGTCTCCCACAGTCCTCCACATTTTCGTGATAAAAGAAGTCATGACAGGAAATTACTGTATAAACTATGTCCTGAATGTTACTGCAAAGGACAAGGAGAAATATCTGGGCAGGAATGCACTAACGTCTGACCTAAGTCTGCCGCGATAGCTAACTTAGCTCAAAATCATAAGTGAAAACTTTAGTTAAAACGCTAAAAACAAACTTACGATTGTCGTAACCCAAGACAGTCGTGGTAAAGACTGTATTCTGCCGCGTCAGCTGACATCCGTCAAGCCAATCAGAGTGCACGTTACAAATATTTGTCCCTCAGCCAATCGCAGAGTGAATGCTATGATGCAATAGCACTACACTTAAAAGCCACATGGAAGACCACATTCACCACAATGCTATGGCCAGTGGCCACACAATATTAGCTGCGAATCAACAAAATCACAAATGAGATTTCTATATTCCTTTATATTATATTCATTTATATACTTTGTCTGCTCTATTCTGTAATTATATTTCGTATTTATTTTTCTACTTTCAATCAATCATATTCTGTTTTTCCTTTAATAGTCTTTCTTAATTATTTATCTTATTTTCTTTCTTCGTACTTAGAGAGAGGTAAAGGAGGAGTGAGGTGTGTGCTGGGCCTCCCGACTTTGTGTAAACAAAGGAAGTTGGCAGCGGCACGAAGAACCACTCATACAAATTTCAATTAAAGAAAATTAACAAAATCTTTTTTGGGGTATATTGCATTCAAATACATTTCCGATGTGATACATGATCAAAGTTCACAAAAGAACGCACGTTACGCTGAAAGTAGCGTTGCCCCAGTGAACGCAGGGCCGGTTTGCTCACTTCAGACAACTCGGGAGTGGACTAAGTACCCAAGATCCCAGACTCTAGAGCACTTAAATTGTTTTGTGCGTATGACTTAAGTACGCTTGCAGAGAGTTGTTAAGTGCGCCAGCAGAGAGTTGTTAAGTGCGCCAGTAGAGATTTAAGTGACTTAAATACGTTCGTGCATCCAGGCCCTGGTCTTTGCCGACAGAATCACGAAGAAAACATCAAATTTGTTTGACACCATTCATAGAACAAACATCGAGACTATGAAGAAAATCAGAAATAAACCACAAAAGACAACCAAAAAGGTGGTGAAATTAATGAACATAACGAAGGAGTTAATTGAAATAGCCCGCGGCTGAGGCCTCACTACCAATGACCTCCTGAAATACGATATTGTGGCCCTCTCCTGTTTGACCAAGTTAGACTCAACACAAAGCCTGTGAAGAGTCAACTCATCACATTCCTGAAGAGTATTCCTACCATCACCAGCCTGAATCAAACTTGTCACAGACATAGCGGGAACAATCCGAAGAGCGACATTCCTGGGTTGTCAAAACTTCTCTAATATTCTTTATAATTTCTCAAAAAATGACTTATGTGTCTTCGACATTTATAGTGTCAACCCATCTGTGAAAGACAGTGAGAGAATGAGAGTTGACGTTAGTCCCATTAATCTTAAAGGGTAAGAACACATACAAAAAACAAAAACAGGTTTAGCCGCTTGTCGGTTTCCAGCGCCGACCATGCGTCAGGAGTCAACGCTGGTAGGCGGACACAGAGGACACAGTATATCTGCGAGTTGTGGTGCAGCTGTCGTACAGATGTCTAGCATGTTATCTGAAGAAGTTTTTCTTTTGCTCGATAGTGCTTATGCAAAAATAAGGAGGAAAATAACTGGAACACATGAAATCAACCGCAGCAGAGAAAATTACGGTGAATAATCGCCATCTTTTTAGCGAGCTAAAAAGGGGACAAAGTAGGTTTTTTCCGCAATACATGAGAATGACTTGGGAAACTTTCGACTACATTTTGAAGAAGGTTGAACATCGTTTGACGAAAACAAGGTGTAACTGGCCCACCTCGCACAACTAGTACCGCCTCAACATTATTCGGCACCCTTACGGCGTGATACAATGACACGGGTGCTGAATAATTTTTTAGAGGGTGTACATCAATGGCCGAACTAAACAACCTTGGTAAGTGACGTACTCTATTCTGGATGAAATGCTACTCTCATGCTTTTGCCATAAAATGTGTCAGAGACTAGTATGCCCGACTTAAACTAGCCCTATACAAACACCAGGGGCGGCATACTCAAAAACATTTACGGGACTGCATCTGTTTGTTTACCCCGTAACTGGAGATAGTCCCCGATCGGTATACTCAAAAATATTTGTCGGGACCCCCTTAGCTGCTGTAACATGCTCAACACGGATATAGTAAGTACGCTATTTCCCGATTACATAACAAAAAATAATAATGTTGTAATATAGCTTGTTAGCCTTGTTGTATCATAGAATAATGAAGAAAATGTTTGGTTCAGCCCATCCCGAGGAAGGGTGACCATTCTAATCCCTTAACTATCGCCCCATTGCCCCTAACTTCATCCCTCTCTAAGATTTTCGAAACTATCTTAAACTCCCATTTTCTTCGTCACCTTGAACGCCTTTCTCTTTTGTCGGCTCACCAGTATGGCTTTCGCCAGGCGAGATCTACTGGTGATCTGCTTTCCTACTGCACCCGTCTATGGTCATCCTCTCTTAGGGATTATGGGGAAACTTTCGTCGTGGCCCTCGACATCTCCAAAGAATATGGTTTCTCTCCCCCACTTTGTTTTTTAATCTCCAGCTCCCTTGAGAACCGATCCATAGCAGTTGTTGTCGAGGGATCGATCTCTCGCTCTTTCTCTACCAATAGTGGGTCACAGGGTTCTGTTCTTTCAACCTGCTCTCTTCCTTCTTTTCATCAATGATCTATTTCGCACTATAACTAATTCTATCCATTCTTACGCTGATGATTCTACTCTTCACTCTTCTTCACATTTTCCCCTTCCTCCTAACTCTCAAACTAGATCTGTTTCTAGAGTTGATATCAATGCGAATATGTGCAGCATCTCCGAATGGAGAGGTAGAAACTTGGTAAAATTCAATAGTAATAAAACTCAGTATTACCAATTACACTTTCCAAATTAGATGATCTCCAACCACTCACATTTCAGGACGCTTTCATTCCGCTAAATTCTAAAATAGATATGCTAGGCCTCACCATTTCCTCTAATATGTCATGGAAGCCACACATCCTCAACATTGCTAAAGCTGCCTCCTGAAAGTTGGGAATGCTGTACAGATGCCGCAGCTACTTCACTCCTGAGCAGTTGCTTCAAGTATATAAAGGATTCATTTGTCCTAACTTGGAGTACTACTCTCATATCTGGGGTGGCTCTTCTTCTGTCCAACTATTAGATAGGGTGGAATCAAAGGCATTTCGTCTTATTAACTCTCCTCCTTTAGTCGACAATCTCTCTTCCCAATCTCTTCGCCGCAATGTTGCTTCACTCTCTCTCTTTTAC
Organism: Homarus americanus; assembly: GCF_018991925.1. NCBI lineage: Eukaryota > Metazoa > Arthropoda > Malacostraca > Decapoda > Nephropidae > Homarus > Homarus americanus. Next base: position 17,895 of record NW_024743300.1, on the reverse strand, counting down.
AGGTACTTTAACGGGCTTTGTTCGGTGGATTTGGCATCCTGTGTACCGCCGGCAAGGCCGTGGGCTCATAACACACGTCTTGAACGCGGTGCCCACCATTTCTCGGTGGATGTCGGTTACATTAGAATACCCCGTTATAGTACATCCTTCTTTCCTCACACAGCCAAACTGTGGAATGCTCTGCCTTCTGTGTCGCCACACTCGTACAATCTGCCTCACTTTAAAAAAGTGGTTTTCCGGCATCTTCGTGGTGTAGATTAATATAACCTTTTCCTTTTCTATTTTTGATAGCTTTTTATTCTTATTGTTTTGCCCCTTAGGCCCCGATGTAGGTCGATGACCTGTGCCTGGGTGAGCTATTCCCCGTAAAAAAAAAAAATAAATAAATAAATACGAGAAGAGGCTTGAGTGCGTTTATATTTGTCGCGGAATGGAAGAGACGCATCTTTTGTCTTACAACTTTTCAAGTAATTTGTACCAAAATAGAAGGTTTGTATTGTCCACATTTGTGGTACAAATATTTTTCATGAGTAAACTTGCAGATAAACCTTATTAATGTGGTATAGTCGCACATGTCCATCAGTATTGAAAGCCAAATAGGAGGTCAAGTGAACATTTGTGTCTTGACTCCGCCTTCTTGGTATGGCTAGGACCAAGTTATAACAAGCTATTCTACCAAGTGTCCAAGAAGTGCCCATGACTCAGAGTTAAATAATACCTGACCCAATTTAAGTTCATCAAACCTAATAAAAAGGGGAGTAAAAATTAACAGTGGTATAGCATTTTTTTTCGTATAAAAGAATTATGTTCATAGGTTTTTTATCTGATACATTCAGTAGTAATTTGTTTTGCTACAAAATTAGTGAAATGTAATTTAACCTCACAAAACCTAACCTAACCTAACCTAAGAAAGCTGCAACGCACATGATAAACAATTAAGTTCTCTAGAAAATTGTCAATTTCTTTAAAAAAATACATTTGTAGAGATAAGCTTTTTATAATCATTTCTCCAATATATCTATAAATCTGTTGATATATAAACGTAACTTAGGATGCCACTATTATGTATTTTAACCTTTGATTATCTCTGCAAATGGATGATAAAAAAAGAAAAGTTAGGTAAGGTAAATGTAGGTTAGGCATGTTAAGGTTAGGTTAGGTAAGGTAAATTTAGGCTAGGCATGTTAAGGTTAGGTTAGGTAAGGTTAGGTGGAGTTCCTGTATGGCACCATGACTGTCCTAGAGCTCCTACGCCTCTTCAGCGCCCAGACCCGCCACCCAGGCAGGTCTCAAGAAACACTACTGCTGCTAGGGTACTCCCTACGGCCAACCCCTGGGCCACCCTCCCCACTAAAGCTACAGGATCATCACCAGCAGTCATCGAAAGATCAGCATGGGGGCAACACAGACGTACCGACACAACAGGTAGCTGCCAACAGACCCAGTGAACACGCACAAAGTGAAGAGATCAATGATTTGAAAAATTAAATTAAAGAACTCAAAGCTCAATTTACAGCTCAAACTGATATGTTAAAGAGCCTCTGTGATACACTACTGAAACAGAACACCACCAACACAGTGCAGCAGCTATGGAAAGATTATAGTCAAACTGAAGACATTCAGGTCCAAGCACAGTGTGTGTGAAATGGCACAACACTTCATCTCTAGTGGCAAGATAATCGACATATTAAGATTGTATCCACTTTTTTGCACTTAGTAACTATATCAGTTCTCATGTATAGAACCAAATACACAATGTGCTTGAATACCTCTCACGCCGGACATACTGCCTCACACGCCTGTCTCTTGCGTAAAAATAAATTCCACTTAAGAACCTCACCAGCAACCAGTTCGCCATGGTGGTCCTACCAGGTGTCAACAAACACCCACCAACAGTTCTTACTAGATCGTGGGAACTGAAGCTCCTCAGCACGACAAGGCAGTTACCAGGGGGGATACCAACCCTCAGTTCTCTGTGTTAAAAACTGAGGTGGTGTATAGGGGACCCTCTTTTAGGTCTGAGTCTGCCACCAATTCAGACGTGTTTTTAGCGAAGGAGTTATCCACCTTTGGCAGTGGAGGTCCATCCCCCTAAAATATTACGTCTCGAACACTTCTGAGGTACATGCTGATGTTCATGCCACATTTCAGTCAAAGATAGTGAACGTCTATGAGCTAAATCTTAATAGTAACAGTATTGTGACCAAGTGCCAGGTTGTTGATTTTCACTGACTTTCTACCTCATTTGCACATTATTGCAGGGTCTCAATTGTTTCTCTTACTTTGACAACACAACAAATTTATCGTTTCTCACCCCTGGTCTGTTTTATTTTATTTCCTTTTGTCCCCCCCCCCCCTCAGGCCCCAATGTGGGTCAGTGACCTGTGCCCGGGTAGGCTAATTCCTTTAATATACCAACTCCAACAGTAACACGTGCTTCATATAATATGCAAGTACAGTAGCCACTAGGAAACCAACATGATATACATACATTGAAGTTATTTGTATACGGTAATATAATTTGCGGTGTTATTCTGAATTGTAGTCTAGTTTAGTTCACAGTATATTCTTGAACAGGATGCTGAAATCTTGCCCCAGTAACCTTAAGAGCCATGAATGTTGTTATCCAGGTGTCACTTTGACGTGTGGTTAAAATATTAATATATTATATAAATATTTATATCATAAATATATTTTTTTCCAATTAACTACAAATAGTTTTTCAATATTATTGCAAGTGAACGTTTGGGTCACATTGTATTTAAAACCGTATATAAACCTGCAACATTGCGCCAGGGAAAGTTATCATCACTATCACCTTTTCTGTAATGTAATGATAACAGTCATGGTTACTGCCTCTCATAGTGGGGGCGGGTATAACCTTGTTTTGTTTTTTTAACGGGGACTAGCCCACTCGGGCACAGGTCATCGACGTACGACGGGGCCTGGGGGAATAAGAGTAAAATGAAATTAAAAATAGAAAATAAAAATATATTAATCTACATCACGAAGATGCCGGAAAACCAGTTTTTTTTGAAGTGAGACATTGTATGAGTATGGAAACAGAGAGGGCAGAGCATTCCACAGTTTGGCTGTATGAGGAAAGAAGGATGTACTATTACGGGTTATTCTAGTGTGACCGACATCCACAGAGAAATGGTGGGCACCGCGGGCAAGACGTGTGTTAAGAGTCTCCGGCCTTGCCGGCGGTACACAGGATACAAAATCCATCGAACATTGCCCGTTAAAGAGAGAGAATGAAACAAAATTGCGGCGAAGAGAAAAGGAAGAAGGACTATCAACTAAAGGAGGAGAGTTAATAAGACGAAATGCCTTTGATGCCACCCTGTCTAACGATGGAGAGAAGAGCCACCCTAGATATGAGAGCAGTTCTCCAAGGGGAGGGGATATAACGGGTCACACGAGAGGGTATAACCGGATACAGGAGGGGGTATAACGGGTCACACGAGAGGGTATAACCGGATACAGGAGGGGGCATAACGGGTCACACGAGAGGGTATAACCGGATACAGGAGGGGGTATAATGGGTCACACGAGAGGGTATAACCGGATACAGGAGGGGGGCATAACAGGTCACACGAAAGGGTATAACCGGATACAGGAGGGGTATAACGGGTCACACGAGAGGGTATAACCGGATACAGGAGGGGGTATAACGGGTCACACGAGAGGGTATAACCGGATACAGGAGGGGGTATAACGGGTCACACGAGAGGGTATAACCGGATACAGGAGGGGGGCATAACGGGTCACACGAAAGGGTATAACCGGATACAGGAGGGGTATAACGGGTCACACGAGAGGGTATAACCGGATACAGGAGGGGCATAACGGGTCACACGAGAGGGTATAACCGGATACAGGAGGGGGTATAACGGGTCACACGGGAGGGTATAACCGGATACGTGAGAGGGTATAACGGGTCACAAGAGGGGTATAACCGGACACTGAAGAGGGACTAACCGTAGTCACAGGAGGAAACTAATATCACCAAAGCGGAGGTTCTGACACCACGTAAGACCTCCGCTCCTGCTGCATGCTCTTGTCTACGCTAACCTGTCTAGAAACAGCACCAGTATAGGGCGAGTTACTCCTGGGGCAGAACACCGGGCGGAACTGGGATGATGTACTGTATTCTTAAAAAACGCCTCACATTGACAGCAACACTTAATTATGATCTAACTTGCCAATTTAGTGCGAATTATTCTTAGTTTTTTATTTCGATTGTATCTATGATCACAATTTATATATCGCTTCCTCTTTCCCCATTCCGTCCCCAGGTGCTGCGGGAGCCTCAAGGGTGGTGACTCTTTAATATTTGTCACGAAATCTCAGGCACCTTCAGTCAGGAAGCTGAAATTTGCTCATAACAGTGGAAGTTATTATGTAAAATACATTTTCTTTTACTCCATATGAACGCACAAAAATAATACTAATTTTTGCTAAAGTGCTGCATAAATATAAATGAAAATGAAAAACCTTTTAAGTGCTGCACTTGGAGCTAATATTAATAAGCTGCTTAAAGAAAGTGTAACAGAGAGCTGGATTCTTAAATTAAAGTTTGAAGCAGCAAGTTTTAAGTCACAGAATAAACTTTGACTTTAATTTTTTACCAATCTCTATGTACTGTATAAAACTTTGCAGAAAAAAATCGTAAGAATCATATCTCATAAGTGCCATGTTGACATGTCAGTGCTTTATCATCCCCTACACTACAGTAACACCACCAGCAATAACCTGACCTACATGGCAGTGTGACCCTGACCTTCAACTGATCTTCACCAAAAACATGGACGCCTACATGACATTTCCCCAAAATCCCACCCCAAAGTTTAAGTTTAATCATTTTTAACTTTTAGTAGTCCATTTTCAATTATAAACGTAAACAAACAAAATCACACAATTATCAGATCAAAATTGTTGCCGAGTTACTCTAAATAACATGCATACATGCTCAACCAATCACAAATTCTGGGTATTATGCAAGAGAGGTGTGCGGCCGCTCAGCTACTAAAGAGGTGTGCGGCCTCAACGCACCAAGAGAGGTGTGCTGTCTCAACACTACGAGAGAGGTGTGCGGCCTCAACGCTACGAGAGAGGTGCGCGGCCGCAACGCTACGAGAGAGGTGTGCGGCCGCAACGCTACGAGAGAGGTGTGCTGCCTCAACGCTACGAGAGAGGTGTGCGGCCGCAACGCTACGAGAGAGGTGTGCGGCCTCAACGCTACGAGAGAGGTGTGCGGCCTCAACGCTACGAGAGAGGTGTGCTGCCTCAACGCTACGAGAGAGGTGTGCTGCCTCAACGCTACGAGAGAGATGTGCGGCCTCAACGCTACGAGAGAGGTGTGCTGCCTCAACGCTACGAGAGGCGTTTCGGCCACACACCTCTCTCATAACACAAAAAGTGTATTATAACAATAAAAATATTCAAATCGTATTTGTATTATACAATATCATAAGCGTGGCGTGTGGTCCCGGGCCCCATAAAGTACAACAGATACCACAGACTGTGTTATCTGTTGTACTTTATGGGGCGTCATTTCATAAATACTGACCCAGACATACAGCACCACCACTGAGGTCAATTCAAAATTTCACCATTCACACTGTAAATATAATTAATGAAGGTTGGAACTTCTCAAATTAGTAATAACTTAAGCTCAGTTTATTACTGTAGTGATGACAGTTTAAGTGTAGTGATGATTGGTAGTGTTGATTATAGTGATGATAGATGTTGTTATATGTAGTGATGATGGATGGTGTTATATGTAGTGATGATGGATGGTGTTACATGTAGTGATGATGGATGCTATATGTAGTGATGACAGGTGGTGTTATATGTAGTGATGATGAATGGTGTTATATGTAGTGATGATGGATGGTGTTATATGTAGTGATGATGGATGGTGTTATATGGAGAGATGATGGGTGGTGTTATATGTAGTGGAGATGGATGATGTTATATGTAGTAATGATGATGGATGTTGTTATATGTAGTGATGATGGGTGGTGTTATATGTAGTGATGATGGATGGGTTATATGTAGTGATGATGGATGATGTCATATGTAGTGATGATGGATGTTGCTACATGTAGTGATGATGGGTGGTCTTATATGTAGTGATGATGGATGGTGTTATATGTAGTGATGATGGATGGTGTTATATGTAGTGATGATGGATGATGTTATATGTAGTGATGATGGATGGTGTTATATGTAGTGTTGATGGATGGTATTATATGTAGTGATGATGGATGGTGTTATATGTAGTGATGATGGATGATGTTATATGTAGTGATGATGATGGGTGGTGTTATATGTAGTGATGATGGATGGTGTTATATGTAGTGATGATGCATGGTGTTATATGTAGTGATGATGGATGGTGTTATATGTAGTGATGATGGATGATGTTATATATAGTGATGATGGGTGGTGTTATATGTAGTGTTGATGGATGGTATTATATGTAGTGATGATGGATGGTGTTATATGTAGTGATGATGGGTCGTGTTATATGTAGTGATGATAGTTTAAGTATAGTGATGATGGGTAGTGTTATGTATAGTGATGATGGATGGTGTTATATGTAGTGATGATGGATGGTGTTATATGTAGTGATGATGGGTCGTGTTATATGTAGTGATGATAGTTTAAGTATAGTGATGATGGGTAAGGTTAAGTATAGTGATGATGGGTGGTGTTAAGTATAGTGATGATGGATGGTGTTATATGTAGTGATGATGGATGGTGTTAAGTATAGTGATGATGGGTGGTGTTATATGTAGTGATGATGGGTGGTGTTCAGTATAGTGATGATGGGTGGTGTTAAGAATAATAGTGATGGTGGATGGTGTTATATGTAGTGATGATGGATGGTGTTAAGTATAGTGATGATGCATGGTGTTAAGTATAGTGATGCTGGGTGGTGTTATAGGTAGTGATGATGGGTGGTGTTAAGTATAGTGATGATGGATGGTGTTAAATATAGTGATGATTGGTGGTGTTAAGTATAGTGATGATGGACGGTGTTAAGTATAGTGATGATAGATGGTATTATAGGTAGTGATGATGGATGGGGTTATGTATAGTGATGATTTATGGCATTACATGCAGTGATGATGATATGTACATGTGCACACAGGGCGGTGTAATGCATCTAGTGTGGTAGCATTATGTTAGGTGTTATATCTAGAAGTGTAAGTAATAAGAGTGCAGAGGTCATATTGCAGCTATATCTTGCGTTAGTCACGCCGCACCTCGATTATGTTGTTCAGTTCTGGTGCCCTTATTATAGAATAGATATCAATTCATTGGAGTCAGTGCAGCGAAGAATGACGAAAGTGATTCCGGGAATTAGAAACCTTCCATATCAAGATAGATTAAAGAAACCAAACTTGCATTCCCTAGAAAGACGATGAGTGCAGGGAGATATGATAGAAGTATTTAAGTGGGTAAAAGGAATCAATAAAAGAAATATCGATAAAGTTCTTATAATATCTGAGCAGGATAGTACTCGTAGCAACGGATTTAAGTTGGATAAGTTTAGGAGGGAGATAGGAAGGAACTGGTTCACAAATAGGGTGGTAGACTAGTGGAACAAGCTTAGCAACTTTGTAGCAAGTGCTGGAATGCTGGAAAGTTTTAAAAGAAGGCTAGATAGATTCATGGATGATAGAGAGTGGTAGTAACTCTCGACAAGAGCTGCCATGCACAGGCTAACCGGCCTATTGCAGACTCCTTATTTTCTTATGTTCTTATAACATCATTTCAGAGACGAAGACTGAAAAACTACTTAAAATCAATTAAATTCAATTGTTTCGCTATTATCCATTTTCGCCATGTATTTATGGGAATCAAAATGCTCAGAATAGCGAGATCTAAATGTTTCAGTAGTTTATAACTACCTTAAACCAACCTAACGTTAATAACTTAAAATACTAAAATTCGCTGAATGACCGAAACGATAATAGAAAAAAATCAACAGGGAGGAGGAACGCGAACTTGGCGGTCCAAGATGGCGGTCCGAGCGGAACACCCAGTTTTCACTCTCAACATGAACAAAGGAAAACGAAAAGGCTAAGATTTAACGAGTTGAGGAATTTTTTTCCCATTAAAGATAAAAGATTTTTTATTGTTCCTTTAAACCACAACACACGCCGACAAGAAGAGCGTCTTACCTGACTCCTCAAGAAGGCGTGGTGCACCCAGTGTCCTGCCACTTTCCTTCACCGTTAAGACACTTAGTAAACACTTCACCATATGTATCCATCTTTTTCCCAGGAGGTCTTCTGTGTGTGATCACAGCGTGGAAATTCATCATATAACGCACTGCATTAAATTACCAATACAATTAATAAAGTCACAGAGAGCGGTGAGCGTCCATGCACCGCCCCAGGGTGTCGCGGGGTACTGACTCTATAGAGTAATATCTCGTTTTAGGGAAAGTAATGTTACAAATATTACCACGACTGAACTCCAAAGAGTCCAAAACCAATCATTTATTGGTGAAACGAAGCGACCAAAACTAACCTAACTTTCCCCAAATTTCCCAAAGATCACCACGGTATGTTTCGTTACCATACGTTAGCTTCATATCGTCTGCTTTGAGAAAAATTGTGAGATCATCATTCTTAGTTGTGATAAATTTCCAACATTAGTTATCTTTGTTCGAAAGTTCTTTCATTGAATGATTCAATTTGTTTGAAAAAGTTTCGGATGGTCATTGATTCGAAAATCATAGACACTTCAGATCATTAAGGAAAATAAACTTCTCGAATAACGAACTTTCGAAAAAAAAATTTGTTGTGATAAATGATAAGTAGTGAGCAGCCTAGTCCTCTCCTATGTGGAGGAAGCCGGCCTTCGACACAAGCTTTGAGTGTTATTTATTAACGTTTAAATGGTTTTTATGAAAGTTCTATTTTATTTATTATGTTTTTAACTTGCAATATTTTATTTTAGTCTTTTAAACATTAAATTTAATTCGGCGAAATATAACCTACGCTGTTGCGTCGCCAGGGATGTAATTACCACAATCAATCAGCCCAGTGTCTCTTAAGAGGTGGCCGACACAGCGTCAACATTACCACACAAACCATTAAGTTCCTCTCTCGGTATTTGAAAGAGAAGTGATTGCCATATGTAGCGAGAGTTTTCAGCATTATTTGTATGTGTTACAAAACACCAATGTAACTTACGGGACAAACTTACCATCTGTTGATACTGTTATAATGAGACTATGATTGGGATACAAATATTACTGAAAATTATGGAAGAATTATTATTTTTTCATTGTATAAAAATTTTGCTCCAAGGTTATGATGACCTTTAACTTTGTATAAGATTAAATTATCTATTCTTTTAATGTAGTACAGTGTTCATGTCAAAATGAACTATTTTATTGGTGTAAAATAATTAATGTGTTGTTATAACATTTATAACTTTTTGTAACCCCAGAAGGGGATGGCATAGGTGAGGGTGGGAGTAGTATACTGCACAGTCCTTTTGATGTAATAGTTTTATTGTCTATAAAATATTACAATTTCAATTTCAGTATTTGAACACACGAGAAGGTCCTTGGTGATGAGGCATTCATGAATACATTGTATTTTGCAAGTTTGTATATAATAAAAGACGTCTGGGGTTAGTACCGGTTTACATAAGCTGGAGGTGACTGTGGCTTAAGCCTGAGTGTACTGGTGAGGTGTGACCCATTTGTAAACGCCACATACCTTGATCCGGGCGAATAGTGGCCGTTACACCCTCTGGCCCCCACACACCCTCTGGCTCCCACACACCCTCTGGTCCTTACAAACGATATGGCCCCACATATCCTGTGGCCCTCGTACACCCCATGGCCCTCACATGCTCTGTAGTCCTAACACACCCTGTGGCCCTCACACACCCTGTGGCCCTCACACACCCTGTGGCCCTCACACACCCTATGACCCTCTCACACCCTGTGTCCTTCACGCACCCTGTGACCTTCACACGCCCTGTGACCCTCACACACCCTGTGTCCTTCACACACCCTGTGACCCTCACACACCCTGTGACCTTCACACACCCTCTGGCCCTCAATCTCTCTGTGACCTTGGCATACATTGTGGCCCACTCACACCCTGTGACCCTCACACACCCTGTGACCCTCACACACCCTGTGACCTTGGCACAACCTGTGGCCCACACATACCATGTGGCCCTCACATACCCTGTGGCCCTCACACACCCTGTGGGCCTAACATACCCTATGGCCCTCACACACCCTGTAGCCCTCACATATCCTCTAGCCCTCTCACAACCTGTGGCCCTCACACACCCTGTGACCCTCACACACCCTGTGACCCTCACACACCCTGTGACCTTCACACACCCTCTGGCCCTCAATCTCTCTGTGACCTTGGCACACTCTGTGATCTTCACACACCCTCTGGCCCTCAATCACCCTGTGACCTTGGCACAACCTGTGGCCCACACATATCCTGTGGCCCTCACATACCCTGTGGCCCTCACACACCCTGTGGGCCTAACATACCCTATGGCCCTCACACACCCTGTAGCCCTCACATATCCTCTAGCCCTCTCACAACCAGTGGCCCTCACACACCCTGTGACCTTAGCACACCCTGTGGCCCTCACACACCCTGTGACCTTAGCACACCCTGTGGCCCTCACACACCCTGTGGCCTTCACACACCCTGTGGCCTTCACACACCCTGTGGCCCTTACATACCCTGTAGCCCTCACGCACCCTGTTGGCCTCTCATACCCTCTGGACCTGGCCCTTAGACACCCTATGGCCCTTACACGTACTGTGGCCCCGCATATCTTCTGGTTCCTCATACACCCTGTGGCCCCGCATATCTTCTGGTTCCTCACACACCCTGTGGCCCTCACACACCCTATGGCCCTCACACACCCTGTGCCACCACACACACCCTGTGACCCTTACACACACACAAACACACACACACCCTGTCACCCTCACACACACACACACACACCCGGCAATCCTCACATACCCCGTGGCCCGCACATACCCTGTGGCCCTCACACACCTGTTGGCCCTCACATACCCTGTGTTCCTGACATACCCCTGTGGCCGCACATACCCTGTGGCCCTCACACACCCGTTGGCCCTCACATACCCGGTGGCCTTTATATACCCGGTGTTCCTCACACACCCAGTAGCCCTCACACTCTGTGGCCCTCACACACCCTGTGTTCCTGACATACCCCGTGGCCCGCACATACCCTGTGGCCCTCACACACCCGTTGGCCCTCACATACCCGGTGGCCTTTATATACCCGGTGTTCCTCACACACCCAGTAGCCTCACACTCTGTGGCCCTCACACACCCTGTGTTCCTCGCATACCCCGTGGCCCGCACATACCCTGTGGCCCTCACACACCCGTTGGCCCTCACATGCCCTGTGGCCCTCACACACCCGTTGGCCCTCACATGCCCTGTGGCCCTCACACACCCGGTGGCCCACACACACCCGGTGGTCCTCACACACCCGGATGCCTTCACACACCCTGGTTGCCTCACATAACCCTGTGGGCCTCATATAACCCTCTGGCCCTCACACACCATGTGGCCCTCACATACCCTGTGTTCCTCGCATACCCCGTGGCCCGCACATACCCTGTGGCCCTCACACACCGTTGGCCCTCACATAACCCTCTGGCCCTCACACACCCTGTGGCCTCACATACCCTGTTCCTCACACACCCCTCACACACTCTGTGGCCCTCACATACCCCTCGCATACCCCCTCACACACCCTGTGGCCCTCACATACCCTGTGGCCCTCACACACCCGGATGCCTTCACACACTCTGTAGCCCTCACATACCCGGTGGCCGTTATATACCCTGTGTTCCTCACACACCCAGTGGCCCTAACACACCCTGTGGCCCTCACAAACCCTGTGGCCCTCACACACCCTGTGGCCCTCACATACCTTGTGGTCCTCACACACCCGGTGGCCCTCACGCTCCAGGATGCCTTCACACACTCAGTGGGCCTCACATAATTATGTGGGCCTCACATAACCCTCTAGCCTCACACACACCCGGTGGCCCTCACGCACCCGGTGTCTCTCATATACCCGGTGGCCCTCTCACACCTGGTGGCCCTCACACAGGATGTGTAAGGGCCACAGAGTGTATGAGTGTAAGTGTGTATGAGTTGCCACACAGGGCGCGTGAGGGCTACAAGGTGTGCGCGGGCCACAGGGTGTATTAGGGCCACAGAGTGTGTGAGAGTCACAGGGTGTGTGAGGGTCACAAGGTGTGTAAGGGACACGGGTTTTGTGAGGGGCACAGAGTGTGTGTATTTGGGCCACAGGGTGTGTAAGAGCCACAGGGTGTGTGAGGGTCACAGGGTGTGTGAGGGTCACAGGGTGCGTAAGGGCCACAGGGTATGTGAGAACCACAAGGTGTGTAATAGCCACAGAGTGTGTGTGTGAGGGCCACAGAGTGTGTGAGGACCACAGGGTGTATGAGGACCACATGGTGCGTGAGGGCCACCGGGTGTGTAAGGGCCACAGGGTGTATGAGGACCACAGGGTGTGTAAAAGCCACAGGGTGTGTGAGGACCACAGGGTGTGTGAGGACCACAGGGTGTGTAAGGCCACAGGGTGCGTGAGGACCACAGGGTGTGTGAGGGCCACAGGGTGTGTAAGGGCTATAGGGTGTGTGAGGACCACAGCGTGTGTGAGGGCCACCGGGTGTGTAAGGGCCATAGGGTGTGTGAGGGCCACAGGTGGGTAAGGGCCACAGGGTGTGTGAGGACTTGCTTCATCAACTACCACTAAGGCTACTCCTGGCACACCTCAGGCAGCGACTGTAGACGAGGATCAGCTCATTAACTAACTCTTATGGTGCACATAGCGGGGCGGATAATGGCTGCCTCTCTTAACATTTTTAGCTGCCGAACTGTAACAAGAGTTTCCATGGCCGAGAAACATGATAATGCTCAGGTACATTGCTCCAAGGGAGAGAAAACTCCCAATTGATTCTGGGGCTACTGAGCCAAAGGTCGCTAAAAAAAATAGAATTTTGGTTTTCAGACCATAATACAAGTTGCTGTTAACTGATGAACATAATACTGTGTGAATAACTTGGCCCCGGTAAGTGGAAAATCACCATTGAGTTCTTGGTCTGATTCAGAACCCAAGATCGATGTTACTAAAGCTTGAATCCTGTTTTCTGAACATTAATATGTGTTTATATACACTAACGAAGTTTTTACTGTTGTGTATATTATGAAACTTACAGTAGAGGTACAGTACCTCTTGTTTATTTTACAAACAATAAGATAACCTTCACCTCATGATCAAAGGTTAAAATTATCCTTAAAATCCCTACGATGGGAACAACCACAACTACTGTGTTTTGGACATTTTTGCATATATACAGGTAATACGACTCCGCATGTGTTTATAGGACAATACAAACATAGTTATCGGATTCATGGAAGAGTATTTAACGTCCAGGAAGAGCAATTGACGTTTATTATTGAGGCTGTCGAACTATGGTCTAAAATACCCCCCCCACCTCCTCACGTACAGTCTCTTGCAGTCAAAACTCTTATCATGTCACCTCAAACCAACAAAGTGATGAAGTATACAAACTTGCCGACAAACACGAGGCTATCATCAACCAGTAAAATGTTCGCTGTTGTCTATAGGAATAAAACAATTTTTTTAAACTAAATGTTGGTAACCTTGAAAAGTTCACCTTCGGTTATCGTCAGAACATTGAATATTACCATAACATAGAAGGAACTGCAAGAAGAACGTATAGTTTAATGTCAACAAAATACGTTAGAACATTGAGTATTACCATAACATAGAAGGAACTGCAAGAAGAACGTATAGTTTAATGTCAACAAAATACGTTAGAACATTGAGTATTACCATAACATAGAAGGAACTGCAAGAAGAACGCATAGTTTAATGTCAACAAAATACGTTAGAACATTGAGTATTACCATAACATAGAAGGAACTGCAAGAAGAACGTATAGTTTAATGTCAACAAAATACGTTAGAACATTGAGTATTACCATAACATAGAAGGAACTGCAAGAAGAACGTATAGTTTAATGTCAACAAAATACGTTAGAACATTGAGTATTACCATAACATAGAAGGAACTGCAAGAAGAACGCATAGTTTAATGTCAACAAAATACGTTAGAACATTGAGTATTACCATAACATAGAAGGAACTGCAAGAAGAACGTATAGTTTAATGTCAACAAAATACGTTAGAACATTGAGTATTACCATAACATAGAAGGAACTGCAAGAAGAACGTATAGTTTAATGTCAACAAAATACGTTAGAACATTGAGTATTACCATAACATAGAAGGAACTGCAAGAAGAACGTATAGTTTAATGTCAACAAAATAATTTCCCAAAAACATCTTGATTTAGTTTGAAGTAACGCAGGTTATTGGGCTGTCACTATAATATTAATGTCTATAGTCCAACGTTTTACCAGTAAGGCAAGAGACAGACAGCGCTTTATCAAACACATCCAATGACTGTAATTGTACATTTAACGTCGAGGCTGAAATTAGTAAACAAATACACTAATGTTCAAATACTGAGGAAATATATAGTTGTGTAGTGTTGTTGACGTTGTGTCGACCATCTAGGCTGCAGGGTTGCTAAAACATTGTTCCCAAACCGCGGTGGATAGCCCTCAAGGGGCGCGGCAAAGACCTAAGATGTAGCCCAAATATTATGTCTCTTATAGCCTGCCGTTTCACACTCCTATAACAAGTAATAAATAATATTATCGTCACTATAAGGAATTTAAATTTAATTCTGTGGATTAGTGACATGGTGTATTAAGAGAAAAAAGACGTAAAGCAAAGAATGAACACTGAATTCTCTTCCTGTATGACAAAGAAAACTTTTTCTTATAACATTTTTGAAGGAAGTTAAATTGTGTTTTACCAGTTTACCGGATGACAACACAACATAAACTAAATTCAAAGTCCTTCTTTTTATACCAGTTTGTTTGTTGAAAATAGTAAAAAAAAAATTGTCACACACTTATGCACTGAATAGTTACTAAATGACAAAAAACTAATGGAAACATATCCCTCCTAATCGTTTTATAAAACCCGGGAAAAACACATCTGATGCATTGTACACAAAATGCCTAAAAATTATCATAAAATAAACTGTCCTGTACTGCCTTCACCACACTGTCACTGGGATCACAGTTAGGACACCTGCATTTTTTTGCTTCACCTCCTTAGTGACAACTCACGGTCCTTCGTGTATATAATATTGCCGATAAAAGTTCTTGACCCATTCTGTTCAGGGGCGGATCGAGAGGGGGCCTGGGGGTCCAGACCCCCCTCCCCTTTTCATCAGAAAATTCCAATACTTTTTCTTTAATGCAGTATTGTACTCTGGCTTTTTGTACAGCAAAATATAATTACTATTAACCTCATATTATCTCCCAATATCAAGTGCACATGGTCTCCCCCCCCCCTACAACTTTAAGGACTACCCTTTTGATATTCCTGGATCCACCCCTGTTGTTGCGAAGTTCAGTTTTGATAATTTTACCTGGATGAAAACTCGTTCGACGTCAGCATTACTAATGGGTAAGTACAAAATATTAAGAACAATTTTGAAAGATTCTCGAATGCCTTCTGTGTAGTCGCCAACAGTCGCCCAGAGTTCGACAGAATCCTTATGAACTTCTGCTTCCCCCTAGTCTACCAGGTTTACCTGCAGGTTGGAGATATGTAAAAATAATCATATATGCGCATATAACACACATGGAGTCCAAATAGTTATGGACAGGTGTGTGTGTGTGTGTGTGTGTGTGTCAACGAGACAATTGACAAGTGCAGTAAAGAACGTGATTCAATAGGCTGTAAATGAATGCCTAATTAATAATACTGTATTTCATATTTTTGCTCTATGGATTTAATAACAATGATAAATGATAAGATTATTTGTTGTTACCTGTCCAACAACTTCTGCGGCTCTGCCTGGTACCTGTCTGTCTGACCAGCCGCTAAGCCCCTCAGTGAGAGCGTGGGAAAGGAAATTACTATACATCCTATTTCATTCGAAATTTTAAATTACTCGATGATTGTAAGCCAATAAATAAAGAGAAAATGAGCAGTCATGTGCCTACCTTTACTACCAATCCTGAAAAAAATCAATATTCTTTCATAAAGACTGATGGAAAGTCAGGTAATTTAATGGTGCGGCAGTTTCCTTTTTCAAAAGTAGCCCAATTTTAGGCAAGTAGCGGCACCATTTTATTGCCTGCGGCAAGCAGTTTAAAAGTAGTCCAATTGGGCGGGTAAACCGCGTGTTTGGCAACACTGCTTGGCTGTTCACTGCTCACGACTTAACACTACAACACCCTTTTTCTAGGGTTCCTTAGTCGAGAGGTTTATTTTTCCTAATGATCTGAATGACGTCTGTCTATGATTTTCGAATTTTTGATCATTCTTTTCCAACAAACTGTACTATAGGATCAAGGAACTTTCGAAGCGTTGCAATAACAGCAATGTTAAGATATTATCGCAACCAAGAGGGCTGATCATAGTGTTTCTGAAGGCAGATTATCTGACGGTAGGCGTAACATAACACAACGTCATGTAATGATCTTCAGGAAGTTTTAGAAAAGTATTTTGGAAAAGTTAAGTTAATTTTGGTTGGTTTGTATCACCAGAAAAATGAGTGGTCAAGGAGTCTAGTTCGTGGTAGTATTTTAACATTACTTCTCTTATCCCTAGGGAAGGCACTTTTCAGTAGTCATTAGTCAGTACCGCGCGAGTCGCTACACCTTTTGGGAGGTGCATGGATGCTCACCGCTGTCTGTGGTTTTATTAATGGTATTGGCAATTTAATTCAGTGGTTCGTGATATGAATTTCCATGACTGTGATCACACACAGAAGAACACCTGGGAAACGTTAGGTAGAAATGGTGAAGTGTTTATTAAGTAGTGGAACGATGAAGGAAATTGACCGGACACCGGGTGAACGCTGCCTTGAGGAATCAGGTAAGATACAGTTGTTGTTTGTTGATGTGTTATTGTGACTTAAATAAGTTCGACTTACTGTATACATTATAAACACGTAAATAATATTCAAACATGGCAAAAAAATATAACATTCTAAAGTCGGTTGATTGTGTATATCTTTGATGGTGATTATTATAACGATAGTAAAGGGTGTGCTTCAGTTTAGGCTGCATCAAGGTATCCTTAGAGTTTTATTGGTAATACTTAACGACGTGGAAGAGCCTTTAGCACTAACTTAGGACATTTTCTCATAGGAGATAAAAGGTTTCTTACCTCGTGGAACAAAAAACAAAACATACTTAAGGAACACTTCACGTATTTTATATATTTTATTTTATTTTTATTTTTTCCATGCGTGTGTGGGGAGGACAAGGCCAAGCTTCTGCTGCCTGCCATGTGTAGATGTGGGTAACGGTTTTAGTCACAAAGTTTTGTTTTCACTTTTAAATATAAGATAAATATTTTCGGTGAGGTTAGTTTGGTTCTTTAATCATCATTAATACTATGGTGTTATTAAAAGGCCGTAGGTATTTGCACTTTCAGGTGAAAATAACGAATTGGTTATTTGCACCGGAACCTCGTCATCAAGGGTGTCGGGTGCAGATAGTGAAACTGTTAACTGTACCCGAGGTGTGTCATAGCGAAGTTCGGGTGCAAATTACTGCACCAGATGTTACCAAATCCGCTAAAGAAAGATGAAAAAGAAGAGAGTAACTGTTCAAATTATAATAGAAAAAAATGAAGTTATTTGCGCCGACTTTCTGTTTTCATCATTAATATTTAAAGTAAAATT
>NW_024743299.1:0-4903 GCF_018991925.1 Homarus americanus | reverse complement strand
GGGTGCACGGCACTCACACCCCGGGTCATGGACCTAAAGGGGTGCCCGGCCCTAACTACCCGGGTCATGGGGTTGAAGCGGTTCCCGGTCCTCACACCACGGGTCATGGAGCTGTAGGGCTGCCCGGCCATCACACCCCGATTCATGGCACTGAAAGGGTGCCCGTCCCTCACACCCGTGTCATGTGAAGGGGTGCGCGGCCCTCACACCCCGGGTCATGGCACTGATGCGGTGCCCGGCCGTCACACCCCTGGCCATGGCACTGAAGGTGTGCACGGCCCTCACACCACGGGTCATGGAGCTGAAGGGGTTCCCGGCCCTCACACCCAAGGTCATGGGGCCGAAGGGGTGCCCAGCCCTCACACCCCGGGTCATGGCACTGAAGGAGTGACCGGCCCTCACACCCCGGGTCATGACACTGAAAGGGTGCCCGGCCCACACACTCAGTGTCATGTCATTGAAGTGGTGCCCGGCCCTCACACCCTGGGTCATGTCACTGAAAGGGTGCCCGGCCCTCACCTCCCGGCTGATAGCACTGAAGGGGTGCCTGGCCCTCATACCCCGGGTCATGGTGCTGGAGGGGTGCCCGGCCCTCACACCCCGATTCATGGCACTGAAATCGAGCCCGGCCCTCACACCCCAGGTCATGGCACTGAAGGGGTGCCCGGCCCTCACACCCCGTGTCATGTGAAGGGGTGCCCGGCCCACACACCCCGGTTCATAGCTCTGTAGGGGTGCCCGGCCCTCACACCCCATTAAATGGCACTAAATGGGTACCCGGCCCTCACATCCCGGGTCATGGCTCTGATGAGGTGCCCGGCCCTCACAGCCATGGCCATGGCACTGAAGCGGTGCCGGCCGTCACCCCAGGCCATGGTGGTGCTGGAGGGTGTGTCCGGCCCTGACACCCCGGTTCTTGACACTGAAGGGGTGCCCGTCAGTTACACCCCGGGCCATGGTGCTGGAGGGCTGCCCGGACCTCACACCCCGGGCCATGGTGCTGGAGGGGTGCCCGGCCCAAACATACCGGGTCATGGAGCTGAAGGGGTGCCCGGCCATCACACACCGAATCATGGCACTGAACGGGTGCCCGGCCCTCACACCCTGGATCATGGCACTGAAAAGGTGACCGGCCCTCACACGCAGTGTCATGTGAAAAGGCGTCTGGCCCTCACACCCCGGTTCATAGCTCTGTTGGGGTGCCCGGCCCTCACACCCCGTTTCATGGCACTGAAGGGGTGCCCGGCCCTCACACCCCGGCTAATGGCACTGAAGGGGTGCCCGGCACTGACGCCCCGGGTCATGTCGCGAAGGGTGCCCGGCCTCTCACCCGGGTCATGGCACTGAAGCGGTTACCCGGCCGTCACCGCGACTGGCCATGGCACTGAAGGTATGCCAGCCCTCCTGAACCTGCGTTATAGACCGGAAACGGGTGGCCGACCCTCACACCTCGGGTCATGGGGCTGAAGGGGTGCCCGGCCCGCACACCCCGATTCATTGCACTGAAAGGGTGCCCGGCCCTCACACCCCGGGTCATGGCACTGAAGCGGTGCCCGGCTGTCACACCCCGGCCCATGGTGCTGGAGGGGTGCCCGGTCCTCACACCCTGGGCTATGGTGCTGGAAGGGTGCCAGGCCCTCACATACCGGGTCATGGAGCAGAAAGGGTGCCCGGACATCACACCCCGATTCATGGCACTGAAATCGAGCCCGGCCCTCAAACCCCGGGTCATGGTGCTGAAGGGGTGCCCGGCCCTCACACCCCGATTCATGGCACTGAAGGGGTGCCCGGCCCCTCCCAGGTCATGAAGGGGTGCCAACCCTCACACCCCGGGTCATGTCACTGAAGGGGTGCACGGCGCTCACACCCCGGGTCATGGACCTGAAGGGGTGCCCGGCCCTCACTACCCGGGTCATGGGGTTGAAGCGGTTCCCGGTCCTCACACCACGGGTCATGGAGCTGAAGGGCTGCCCGGCCATCACACCCAGATTCATGGCACTAAAAGGGTGCCCGTCCCTCACACCTGTGTCATGTGAAGGAGATTAAGGCCCCTCACACCCGTGGTCATAGACCTAAACGGGGTGCCCAGCCTCACCCCTGGTCATAGACCTAAACGGAGTGCCAGCCCTCCACCCCTGGTCATAGACCTAAGCAGAGTGCCCGGCCCTCACACCCCGGGTCATGGGACTGAAGAGAGTGCCCGGCCCTCCACACCCAGGTCATGGCACTGGAAAGGGTGACTGGCCCTCACACCCCGGAGTCATAGCACTGAAAGAAGGGTGCCCGGCCCACACACCGGGTCATGTCATTGAAGGGGTGCTCGGCCACCTCCTTCACCGCAGGTCATGGTGCTGGAGAGGTGCCAGCCCTCACACCCTGATTCATGGCACTGAAATCGAGCCCGGCCCTCACACCCCGGGTCATGGTGCTGAAGGGGTGCACGGCCCTCACACCCCGATTCATGGCACTGAATGGGTGCCCGGCCCTCATACCCCGGTTCACAGCACTGTAGGGTTGCCTGGCCTTTACACCCCATTTCACGGCACTGAAATAGTGCCCGGCACTCACACCCCGGGTCATGTCACTGAAGGGGTGCACGGCACTCACACCCCGGGTCATGGACCTAAAGGGGTGCCCGGCCCTAACTACCCGGGTCATGGGGTTGAAGCGGTTCCCGGTCCTCACACCACGGGTCATGGAGCTGAAGGGCTGCCCGGCCATCACACCCCGATTCATAGCACTGAAAGGGTGCCCGTCCCTCACACCCGTGTCATGTGAAGGGGTGCGCGGCCCTCACACCCCGGTTCATAGCTTTGTAGGGGTGCCCGGCCCTCACACCCTGTTTCATGGCACTAGAGGGGTGCCTGGCCCTCACACCCCTGCTAATGGCATCGAAGGGGTGCCTGCGCCGACGCCCCGGCTGGCCACTGAAGGGGTAAGCTGGCCCTCACACCCCGGGTCACAGCACTGGCGACTGACCGGCCCCCAGGACCCTCGGGTCATAGCACTGAAAGGGTGCCCGGCCCTCAGACCCCGGGTCATAGCACTGAAAGTGTGCCCGGCCCACACACCCCGGGTCATGTCAGTGAAAATGTGCCCGGCCCTCACACCCCGGGTTATGGCACTGAAGGGGTGCTCGGCCCTCATACCCCAGGTCATGGTGCTGGAGGGGTGCCCGGCCCTCTCACCCAGATTCATGGGACTGAAATCGAGCCCGGCCCTCACACCCCGGTTCACAGCACTGTAGGGTTGCCCGGCCTTCACACCCCATTTCATGGCACTGAAATAGTGCCCGGCACTCACACCCCGGGTCATGTCACTGAAGGGGTGCACGGCGCTCACACCCCGGGTCATGGACCTAAAGGGGTGCCCGGCCCTCACTACCCGGGTCATGGGGTTGAAGCGGTTCCCGGTCCTCACACCACGGGTCATGGAGCTGAAGGGAAGCCCGGCCATCACACACCGATTCATAGCTCTGTAGGGGTGCCCGGCCCCCACACCCCGTTTCATGGCACTAGAGGGCTGCCCGGCCCTCACACCCCGGCTCATGGCACTGAAGGGGGGCCCTGCCCTGACGCCTCGGGTCATGTCACTGAAGGGGTGCCCGGCCCTCACACCCCGGGTCATGGCACTGATGCGGTTCCCGGCCGTCACACCCCTGGCCATGGCACTGAAGGTATGCACGGCCCTCACACCACGGGTCATGGAGCTGAAGGGGTTCCCGGCCCTCACACCTGGGGTCATGGGGCTGAAGGGGTGCCCAGCCCTCACACCCCGGGTCATGGCACCGAAGGAGTGACCGACCCTCACTCACCGGGTCATGGCACTGAAAGGGTGCCCGGCCCACACACTCAGTGTCATGTCATTGAAGTGGTGCCCGGCCCTCACACCCCGGGTCATGTCACTGAAAGGGTGCCAGGCCCTCACTCCCCGGGTGATAGCACTGAAGGGGTGCCTGGCCCTCATACCCCGGGTCATGGTGCTGGAGGGGTGCCCGGCGCTCACACCCCGATTCATGTCACTGAAATCGAGCCCGGCCCTCACACCCCAGGTCATGGCACTGAAAAGGTGCCCGGCCCTCACACCCCGTGTCATGTGAAGGGGTGCCCGGCCCTCACACCCCGGTTCATAGCTCTGTAGGGGTGCCCGGCCCTCACAACCCATTTCATGGCACTAAAGAGGTACCAGGCCCTCACACCCGTGGCCATGGCACTGAAGGTTTGCCCGGCCCTCACACCCCGGGTCATGTACCTAAAGTGGTGCCCGGCCCTACACCCCGATTCATGGCACTGAAAGGGTGCCCGGCCCTCACACCCTGACCTTGCTACATGAAGGGGTGTGCCTGGTCCACACCTGGGCTATGGTAAGGAGTTAAAGCCCCAAGCCCTCACATACCGGGCTGGAGCAGAAGGCGGGCTGGACATCACACCCCTGATTCGCGGCACGAGGTGCCGGTCCTCACACCCCGGGTCATGGGGCTGGAGGGGTGTCCGGCACTGACACCCCGGTTCTTGACACTGAAGGGGTGCCGTCCCTTACACCCCGGGCCATGGTGCTGGAAGGGTGCCCGGCCCACACACCCCGGGTCATGTCATTGAAGGGGTGCCCGGCCCTCACACGCCGGGTCATGTCAGTGAAAATGTGCCCGGCCCTCACACCCCGGGTCATAACACTGAAGGGGTGCTCGGCCCTCATACCGCAGGTCATGGTGCTGGAGGGGTGCCCGGCCCTCACACCCCGATTCATGGCACTGAAATCGAGCCCGGCCCTCACATACCGGGTCATGGAGCAGAAGGGGTGCCCGGACATCACACCCCGATTCATGGCACTGAAAGGGTGCCCGGCCCTCACACCCTGGGTCATGGCACTGAAAAGGTGCCACGCCCTCACGCCCCGTGTCATG
>NW_024743298.1:0-26667 GCF_018991925.1 Homarus americanus | reverse complement strand
TTGTTGTTTGTTGTTATTGTTAAGCTGTTTATATGCATGTGTGTGTGTGTGTGTGTGTGTGTGTGTGTGTGTGTGTGTGTTTGTAAAATTCCGTTCGTCTGCTTGTTCGTCCATGAATCTGGCATACTATCAGGTTATAATATTGCTTACGAACCTGAGCTGACATTATCCATAAGATGGATATTGATGATATTCAATGTATTATCAGTGATGAAGAATAATAATATTCTTTAAATCAAACTCAACGATTCACTTTGTAAGACTCGTACAAGGACTAATTTTAGCTTTTGTTTATATCCGAGTGTTCGCCGTTCGCCATAAAGGAAACTCCAAGATTATTTTGGCGATTCTAAGACGGGAGAGACGCCCTTCTGACGAGGTATGAAGCCACGTTGGTGAGGTAAATGGTTATTCGTATATAGATGACTGCATAATGTACAGAAAAATTACAACATTAATGAATTATCTAAATGTTTCTAAACAGAAGGTTATGGTGATTGAAAGCAAATTTATAATATTATATTAATCAGTATGTTTTATATTATTAATTTAATTTTATAATTTTTTTTAAATACGATTACTACGCGCTTACTATTACTACTACCATCAATACTACTAATACTACCATATTACTATTATTTACTACTAAATAATAATAATTAATATGGTTATTAAGTTGTCAATAATAATAATAATAATAAGAAGAATAATATTAATAATAATAATAATACTAATATAATAATAATAATTAATAAAATATTAATAATATTAATTGAAACAAAAATAATAATAATAATAATTATAATTAAAAATAATAATAATAATATTAATTAATTAATAATAAGAATAATAATAATAATAATATTAATTAATAATAATAATAATAATAATAATAATAATAATATAACATAATAATGTTAATTAATGAAATGGTATAATAATATTTAATTTAATAAAAAAAAAAAAATAATAATAATAATAAGAATAATAATTAAAAATAATAACATTAATAATAATAATATAATAATAATAATAATAATAATAATAATAATAATTAAAAATAATATATATATTAATTATATATAATGATAATTAAAAATAATAATATTAATGAGTTAATTAATAAAAAATAATAATAGAAGGAGTTTAATAAAAATAATAATAATAATAATAATAATATTAATAATAATAATAATAATAATAATAATATTAATTATTGTTAAAACAATAATAATAATATTAATTAACAAAAATAATAATAATAAATCTACAAAAAACAAAGAAATATCAACATAAACTATTGAACTAAAAGAGCACTTGGTGAGAGTCACTTAACAAGTCTACCCTTAAATATGGTATATTCTGTAACGCATTTAGTACTTAAATGAATTTGAATTTAAATTATTTTGCCGTCGCTCCGGAAGCTGGAAATTAAGAGGTTAATGTGTGATGATGTCGATATGCAAAATGAAGTTTTTGATGATGCGATATTTCAGAGTATTTAGTGGATCTCGATGGTGATATTTAGTAATGTAATGGATAATTGAATTAAAGCAGCCAGAAAATCGGCAGGTTAGAGAGAGAGAGAGATTGAAATGTTATCTCTGAGTGTTTGTACTGCACATTAGCTTCAATGAAGAGCGGACTGAGAATTGCAGAGCATATGACAGCTGATGATGGCCCAAAGAAGTCTGTTTTTTGTCGCGTTATTTATGTAATAGGTTGAACCCTGGCTCAGGGCTTCTCGCCCACCTGGAATTATATTTTGAGGCACATGAAGAGCCTTTATGTCTTTATTGACCAATTTTTTGATGGGGCCACGAAAAAACAATGCAACAAGTGTTTTTTTTAAAATAAAAATGTTGGTGCAGCAATATGTCTGCTTGGCCCGGCCAATACGTGAGAAGGGTGTTATCCAGGTGATTCTACCCAACATCACAGGTTTTGTTCCCCGTTATTTCGTACTAACACTGATAGAATCAACCCCCAAATCTGGGTTGGGGCAAGCTGATTAGTGTAGAAATAAAATAACAAGTGAAGAACGATGCACGACGCTGATGATACTTAAATGAGAAAAGCAGACAGTACTGAGTTTTGTTAAGAGACTGAAAGAAAATATAACGTTGAAGAATGAAATAGGCTGAAGCAACAGGCAAAAGGCCTACTGTAGATAAAAGATTATATTTTTTTGATGACAGGCTGGACATAAAATATATTTGAAATGTACGTAGGGAAAGAAGTTAAACGAATCAAACTCATTACAGATCTTCAACAATGGTGTTCTTGAAAGTAACTTATTGTAATTTCTCTTCTTTTGCAATGGGGAGCCTATTGGGTGCTCATAAAGCCACAAGTCCCAGAGTCACATGAACAGACATTTATATTTGACAGGATTCTTGCAGGTAGTTATATTATTTAGATAAAGGTTATATTGCCGCTGAAATTTGCTCTTTACAATAATTGGATGAGCCTCGATTAATGTGTTTATAAAAGGTTAAAAGAGGTCGCTATCTTATTTTATGGGAATTTTATAAATCGTTTTGCCAAGGAGAATTGACAGCCAGTGCTGCTTTTCTGGACAATTGTAATATTTATATTGCTTGCTGTGTTGACATTAGAGAGAAAGACAATATCAGTATTTCAAAGTCACACACACAATATTACTATAAAGTAAATTATCCCAGTCTCTTCTCTAGTGTCAGATATAATAATAATTCCTGTACATGTTCAAGCAAAAATGGCAAATAAAATTCAGTAAAAGGCAGACATGGAAAGAAAACAAAGAAAAATAGAGTATATAAGATATTCCAAACTGGTACCACTCCAAAAAAAGCAGAGACCAGCATGCTTTAATCCCGACGTTTCTGAAAAAAGACAACTTGACGGGTGTGCTGGTTGGTTGTGTACATACAGGCGTGTGTGTACATACAGGTGTGTGTGTGTGTGTTGTTGTTGGTGTGTGTGTTACATGGTTGTGTGTGTTGCTGGTTGGTTGTGTGTGTGTTGTTGGTTGGTTGTGTGCGTGTGTGTGTGCTGGTTGCGTGTGTGTGTGCTGGTTGTGTGTGTGTGTGTGTGTGCGGTTGTGTGTGTGTGTGTGCATGGTTGTGCGTGTGTGTACATATAAAGGTTGCTGGTGCGTGTGTGTGTGTGGCTGGTTGGTGTGTGTTATTGGTGTGTGGTGTTGGTTGGTGTGTGTGTGTACACAGTGTGTGTGTGTGTGTGTGTGTGTGTGTGGTTGGTTGGTGTGTGTGTGTGTGTGTGTGTGTGTGTGTGTATATATAAAGGGTTATTGTGTGTGTGTGTGTGTGTGTGTGTGTGTGTGTGTGTTTACATATGTGTGTGTGTGTTGTTAATATGTGTGTGTGTGTGTGTGTGTGTGTGTGTGTGTGTGTGTGTGTGTGTATATTGGTTGGTTGTGTGTGTGTGTGTGTGTTGATTACATATTATTGTGTGTGTGTGTGTGTGTATATAAGAAGCAAGATGGTTGGTTGGTTATTGATTGTGTGTGTAAATTGGTGTGTGTGTGTGTGTGTGTGTGTGTGTGTGTGTTGGTTGGTTGGTTGGTTGGTTGGTTTGATGTGTGTGTGTGTGTGTGTGTGTGTGTGTGTGTGTGTTGGCTGGTTGCTGGCTGGTTAGTGTGTGTGTGTGCGTGTGTTGGTTGGCTGGTTGGCTGGTTGGTGTGCGTGCGTGTGTGTTGGTTGGTTGCCAGGTGTGTGTGTGTGTGTGTGTGCTGGCTGGTTGGGCTGGTGTGTGCGTGTGTGTGTGCTGGCTGGTTGCTGGCGGGTGTGTGTGTGTGGCATGGCTGGCTGGCTGGTGTGCGTGTGTGTGTGCTAAGGTTGTTTGCCGGTAAAGCAGGTTGTTGGTTAGTTGCGTGCGTGTGTGTGTGTGTGTGTTATGGCGGCTGCTGGTTGGCTACACAGGCTTGTGTAAGCATACACATGGTGTGCGTGTGTGTATATTGGTTTATGGGTTAGTTATGTGTGTGTGTGTGCGTGTGTGCGAAGGCATATATGGTTGTGTGTGTGTGTGTGCTTGCTGGCTGTTTGGTTGGTTGGTGTGTTAAGGTTGGTGTGTGTGTGTGTGTGTGTGTGTTGGTTATTTATGTGCGTGTGTGTTGGCTGGTTGGTTGGTTGGCTGGTGTGTGTGCGTGTTGGCTGGTTGCGCGTGTGTGTGTGTGTGTGTTGGCTGGTGTGTGTGTTGCTGGTTGGCTGGTGCGTGTGTGTGTTTGGCTGGTTGGCTGGCTACAGGTGTGCGTGTTGCTGGTTGGTGTGTGTGTGTGTGTGTGTGTTGCTGGTTGCGTGTGTGTGTGTGTGTGTGTGTGTTGGTTGCTGGCTGGTTGGTTGCTGGTGTGTGTGTGCTGGTTGGTTGGTTATTACGAAGTTGGTTGGTTGGTTGGTGTGTGTGTTGGTTGGTTGGTGCGTGTGTGTGTGTGTGTGTGTTGGTTGGTTGCTGGTTTGCTCGGTTACGGCGTGCCAGGCTGGTGTGTTGAAGTTAATGGTTGAAGGGTGTGTTGTGTGTTGAAGGAAGGTTGAAGGAAGAAGTGTGTGTGTAAAAGGTTGGGGTGTTGAAGGAAGGAAGGAATAGTTGAGGGCCTATTATTGAAATAATTGACTGATCCCATCTTCGGTGGGTCGCTCACCTGTGTTAGGGGAGGGGAGGAGTCGCAAAACCTCTAACTCAAGCCAAGCCTCCTCTCTCTCTGACTAAAAGTGGAGTTACAGTGACGTTGGCACTGCAGGGGGAAAAATACGGAGGGGAAGGAATGTTTTAAGAGCGGCAAGAAGAAATCCAGCAGGGAGTGGGAGGGAGGAAGGGAGGGAGGGAGAGAGGAAAGAGGTTTCAGGCGTAGAATTTATCTTATTTTATTTTTTTATTTTTTTATAAGTAGAATATTTGGTGTGAGGTGTAGAGGACGTTTGGAGGAGCGGATATATTTTTAAAGTGTGAGTGTTTTCTTCCCCGGGAATTAGAAACTTTTCTGAGAACGAAGAAATCGGGAGTATGTTACCTAATTAATATTATTTTTTTACATTCTTTTGTTTCATCTATTCTCTTATATACTGCATGTGAGTGTGGCGGGCGAGTGGATACAGCGTTCACCTACTGTTTCATGGCTCACTGGATAGATTCCCGGGGCACTTTCAGTCCACCCAGCTGGAAGTGGGTACGTAAGTATAACTTGGGGAAGTAAATGCGTTTGAGTGCAGTCCCAGCCATGTTGCCTAATTGTGAGCCGAAGGACGCGCACACACACACACACACACACACAAATTCCTTACTTTTGGAGACGGGTAGAATGTTGTAGAGAGGTTGTTGAAAAGTGTAAAGCTCTTTTAAAAAAGATTAGAGAGGGGATTCCTATATAGATTTTGAACTGTGTCAGCCAGTTTTATCAAAATTCTTTTCCTAAACGACTCACTGTGACAACCAACCACTGCTGAAGCTAATGTATGGACAATTCTTGGATGACCAGACTTTAGACCCTCGTGTACTCCATGTAGTCAAGTTTTCGTGGTGTACTGTTTAGATATTTCAGGTATAGGCGACTTCGCTCATTAGGAGAGGAGAGTGAATCCAGGATAGTTTGGGTGTATGTCTCCGGGGAGGCGTTACCAGAGGGACGCCTGCAGGAGGGGGAGAGTGATGTTGTGGAGCTGGTGGATGATCACTGCCAGATCCACTACACGATGACCACGCCTACTACATAACACACAATCAACCCCGACAGATTGGGTGGAACAGGAGCAACGGGCGACAAGAGAGGTGGAGGGAGAAAGGGAATATAGGGTAAGGCTGATGGTGAGAAAGAAAGAAATGAAGGGCAAGAGCGAATAGGATATGAATTGATGTGTACGAATTAATTTACTGAGAAACACTAATGTAACAGTAACACAATACATGGGATGAATGGTCCATTTGCTTACTAATAAATCAATTTGTTTGTGTATCCACCAAACACAAAAGGAGAGAGTAAGAGTTATAAATCTTCTTCTCGCCAAAATAGACTACAATTACACCTACCAACAGTGCAGTTCCTACGCCCTAAAGGTGGGGACGAGTGAGCTAATTAACCTGACCTAAGGATGCCGAGACCAAGCGAGCTTCAGAAGTGAGTGGAGTCTGAGTTAGTAACAGCTGACACGAGGCATATTGAAAATAGAGAGAGTATAGTGGAACTGGCATAGGAAGATGGAAAAGCAGAGAGCATGGAAGATGTGAGGCAGAGAGTGAGATAGGAGGATAAGGGTAGGTTAGAGGATAGGGAAGAGAGGAGAGTGAAAAGTGTGCAAGAGTGGAAAAAGAGCTAAGATGAGAAAGTGATCAGTGGAGAAAGATATAAAGTAGATAATAATATATAATAGATACAATCATATAAAGACAACATATTACCATTAGTAACCTAATCTGATTTTACATAACCTTATTAGATTATGTCTTGATGGTAATATTTCCACTATGGCACAAGAATATGAGGAAAATAATAAAATAAAGAACTTTTGGTATTTTTGGACTTAATCGTACGAGCACTAAGTGAAAATTTTATCAAAGACTGTCTCGTAAACTCCAGAAAATCACACAAAATGACACTAACCCAATATATCCTAAAAATCTTAAAAATTTAATGTGTTCTCCTTTAAACAGCTTTTAAGTTTTAAGGAGAATATTTCCACTTTTTACCACAGACAATCTCTCGGTGAAATCTTGCTGTGAGGATGATGTGTGTGTGTGTGTGTGTGTGTGTGTGTGTGTGTGTACAGTAGTTAAGTTATATAACCAGAGTTAATGAAACATGGGTGGCAAAGACCGTAGACTTTCTCAATAATATTCATCGTTTATGCATAGAACATTGGTGGTAATGTGTGTGTAATAATAATTATAATAATAATAATAATAATTGACGGTTTATTGAGAAAGTTCTGCAGCCCGAAGGCTGAAAATATACATTGGACATAAATGACTTATTACATACATTGGTGGTTTAACAAAAGCCTTCATTAGAGAAAGGTAAAGGAACAGTGAACATACAGATTATTGTAGGTGTTGAACAGCAAACACGTAGTGTAGTAACTCCCTCCCAGATGGTGTTAGGAGGGGCCTCACGTGGTGTAGTAATTCCCTCACAGATGGTGTTATATGAGTGAGGTGTGGTCCCAGGCCTTCCTATCGTAGACGGATTAACACATCGCTGGTTGTTGTTGGGTCTCACGGGCAGTTATCACTGGGTACCTGGGACCTCACTGAGTGAAGGTTAACTTGGGTACGACTGTTACTGTTGAGTTGTTCTCACTGACTTATGCACTGTTCACCTCTGTTTAACACTGGTTCCATTCCTTTCCTAAATGAAATTGTAACTTCTGGCGAGAACTTGTTGATATTCCAGTGGGGAGGAGGGTTCAGGGGAGGGAGTTGGTATGGGCCAACTTAACAGTTGACCTGGCTGATCCGAGAGGAGCGCCAGGTACATCTTGACTCTTCGGTGGTCAAGGATGTGTGTGTGTGTGTGTGTAGGTAAGTTATATAACCAGAGTTAATGAAACATGGGTGGCAAAAACCGTAGACTTTCTCAATAATATTCATCGCCTATGCATAGAACATTGATAGTAATGTGTTTGTGTGTGTGTGTGTGAAAATCAGAACACACTCAATGGAAAATGGACACTCGCCGATGGGTAAAGGAGAAACTGCATTGTGGCCGAAATCAGTACCAGAAACTTCAACGATGTAGAAGACACCATTTTAATTTTCAGTTAGATGGCTACAGTGTCTGATATCTGAACAGTGAATAGAATCCTCAAGTGCTTCTATTGGTCAACCTAGTCAATATGACGTCAATGGTACGCTAAACATATTTATACCTTATTTGTTGATCATTTACACAACAGTCATTGCTAAAAGAAAGAATCACGTGTTATTTACAGTATTACAGTACCTAATTTTGTCAACGAAACTCACATCTCAGCTTTAACAAATTTGTGGTTTATTTACATCGGTACACATGTCTGTGATAGTACAGTAAAATCATCCAGTCTTTGATTATTCCACCGTCGAAGCTCATGCCAGATACACCCTGCATGTTATTTCCATTTCCCGTGTTTGATTTTTAAGGTGTCCTACACGAGTGCACCAATTTTTTTTAAGGATTTCATGCATATATCATCAGGTATTTCTATACAACATTGTGACGTCTCCGACCCACTTTGCCAGAGGGAGAGGTGAAATGTTTACCCACGGGACAGTGGCCAATATTGCATCATTTATAAACTGTTTGTTGGAGAGATTTCTGTGTTCGCTATATACTGCCTTTGCTCCCCAGGTCACGGGGAAGGTGCATTTTATGACACACACACACACACACGTCCATCAGAATATAGACAAAACATCCAAAATATTCTTTAACTACTTTCCCTGACAGGCAGTTTAAATTCTCCTCTTGAAGTCAAACTCTTGAATCTTAGTATTTCTAAGAACTTATGCAAATCCCATGCATTTCAGCTGTCCTCCTGTCTGAGAGAACGATCCGTCATGCAACAACTCTGACGGCCAGGCTTTTCGAACTGTCGAAACAAACCTTCGAAATGACATAGTCTTGGAGGTAACCCCAGGCACTCACCCCAGGCACTCACCCTAGACACTCATCCCAGGCAATTATCCTAGGCACTCACCCCAGGCACTCACCCCAGGCACTCATCCCAGGCACTCACCCCAGGCACTCAACCTAGGCACTCACCCCATGCACTCAACCCAGGCACTCATTCCAAACACTCACCATAGGCACTCACTCCCTCACACTAGGAAATCAATAAATCACGACACCTAAAAGAGACGATGCATGAGAGCACTGTAGATCCCGGTGCATGTTGGGTAGGATACAACGACCCGGTGCAGTAGATTTCCATGTTGAATCGAACGCGGTACTCTGTCTTGTTTGAGGGAAGGCATGTGGCTTTATTTCTTCGTCTTCTTCTTCTTTGATTACTTCCCTTAATTTTCTTTTTTTCTTCATATTTTCTTATTTTCTTTGAGTTCTTGATTCTTTTCTATCTTCT
Organism: Homarus americanus; assembly: GCF_018991925.1. NCBI lineage: Eukaryota > Metazoa > Arthropoda > Malacostraca > Decapoda > Nephropidae > Homarus > Homarus americanus. The sequence goes on along the minus strand of NW_024743298.1, from coordinate 17,620 downwards.
TTTATTCTTATGCGGTGTCTTTGTTGTTGTTAGTGTCTCTTAATTTTTCTTGTTTTGAATCCTGTATTGTTTTTAATCTTATGCATTTTCTTTTGATTTTTCTACTCTTGTTTTTTTTCCTCTATACCTTTATTCTCATCATCTTCGTTTCGTATCTTTTTTCTATATTTTTCTTTCCTCTACAACCTTTATTTCTTCCCTCTCATCTCTTCCTGTGTCTTCTTCTCTTTACTTCCTCCTATTTTTCTTTTTTCTACTTGATTTTTCTTATTTTTTTCTTCTTGTTTTCAATCTTCCTAACCTAATTATTTTCATTCGCCTGCTCCTTTTCCTCCTCCTACTAATCTTCTCCCTCCTTCTCCTCCTCTTACCCCTACTCCTTCTCGCCCTCCTCCTCCTCCTCCTGTCCCCTCATTTTCACTTTCTTCCAAGAACTTCATTACCAGGCCAACCTGTTAACGGGGCAGGTCAGACCACACACACCACACAACACAGCACGGCAGACCAATAGCACAGCAGGCAGCGTCACCCTCCTCCCTCTTGCCCTTCTCTCCTTCCTCCTATTATCACGATCTCTTGCCCTCGCTGACTACGACTACGAGGAGGTATTACGTTTTTTCCTCGTCTGTGTGTGTGTGTGTGTGTGTGTGTGTGTGTGTGTGTGTCAGTGAGTGAATGAGCCCGCTACGTCACTCCTCCAGCCTCGCTTCCGATTATTACCTGGAAAAAATATAACGTGAGGATTGCCTTCATTCTGCAACAGCGAGTTTCTACCAGGGATCCCCACAGCCCTGATTAGCATAACGCTCACGGTTTGTTGATTCGCTCATGAATGCTAGACGCTGATTGGTTGAGCAGTTTCCGGCAATGGCGTCGCTTGGCGTGGCATTCGTTTTCTACAGGTCGGCTTCCTTCCAGCTCTTACCAAGAATAACCTTTGTGCTCTATTTCACTACTTCCAGGTTAAAACACGTAGTAAATATACACAAAAGATGCCGTAATTTTTCTAATGACTTTACATATCCTTGAACTGGTATTGTCTATGTTATCTTAACGTATATATATATATATATATATATATATATATATATATATATATATATATATATATATATATATATATATATATATATATATATATATATATAAATATACAAAAGTGAGTGCTTCAGCTCTGTAATTTTCTCAGGTCTGAAAAAAAATCGTCTCTGAGTTCCATCTGGGAAGAGATTTAAAGACCAAGATGGCCATGATTCTGAGTGAAATACTGAGGTCAACTTCTAGATCTGAGAGGTCATGATGTGCCCTGGACTTACGAAGGTGAACGAGATCCAGAGTTCATCCTTCAGGTAAAGCGGATCTGTGGCTCAGTAAACACGAGACTCAGACAAAGATCCTTCCCCCCACATCAGTGAGCACAAGATATGAACTCATATTCTAGGTACACTACACAATTAATACCTTTGAAGATCAAAGGTATCGTATTTCCAACTTAAAACAAAACCTAATTTCCAGGATACTGAGGTAAAAAAAAGTCTTGTTTACTTACTGCAGGAGTGGGCGATGGCGGGCGTTATTGCAACGTTATGTATAATATCGCGCAGAACTGTACAACTAATACGGGTTAAAATGTACCTGGAGTTAATCGGTATACAGGGGCTATTCTATAGTAGTCTTTCTTCTCAACTGTGCTATATCTGTCTTATATTTACCAATTTCTATGCCTTACTATTTCTATAAAATACCCTTCATCTGCTCAAAGCTTGGGATAAAATTTGCCAATCCATTAGGTAAACTCGTCCTATCCCCGTAAAGCCAACACAGGCGTGGGCGGTGGTATTGGCATCATCGACCAGGACTACTCACTTTACTATTCAGGAGATGGGGGGGGAGGGGACGGGAGGGGGGGGTAAGCAGGGGTAAGACCCTCAAAGATCGTAAGTCATCTTCATCTCAGAATTAAACACGAAATAATATATCCATTTACGGTAGAATCTAAGTGGAATGTTAATGTCATTCCCCCGACGTACTTACTTCGTATCCCGTTATCAAAGAGCCTAAATCTTTATGTTTCAATGTATCTAAGCCTTATCGTAAGTTATTTCCTGATAGAAAAATAACTAAAACCTTTTTGAGGATCTTGGGCCATAGTAGAGGCTTACCCTAGTATAATTCAATCACACTAGACCACGCCTGTGTCCCATACTCTCGCCGAAATTGACTTTAAGATTTTGTTATGTTTCTCTCTAAAAGCCTGTACAGGGGGGGGCAGTGGTGAAGGTGAAGGGGAGAGGCTAGCAGGGGTGAGGGGTAAGGGTGGGGGGTAGGGGTAAATGTGTGTATGTGGGGGGGGGGGGGAAAGAGGATGGGGCATCTTAATTTACGACTCAATTTCATTTTACTCCTTCCGAACAAAAGACAATTTAGTGTCATTACTTCACGACCATCCCATCACCTGAAATTAATATATGCGTATAAAACCTGTTCCTCAACCTACCTGATACAGTAAATTATATCTTTGCCTATTTCTCGTAATTCTTACTTAACTTCCCCCATTTGTAATAGGCCCTCAAAGTTCAAAACTAGAAACCACATATTTTGACTCATAGTTCTTTTATGTATTAATAAATCAAAGGTAGAAATTGACTGGGAGACACTTTCTGACAGTCTAAATACAGGTGAGCAAATAGAATTGTTTTTGTTTTGTTATTTGTTTATTCTTAATTTCTGATGATTTAAGACAAATTCTAATTATTTCTCCTTTATCAGTCTACATACAACATTACATTAGGTAATCGGTTTATCGTCTAAATCACCTTCAGCTCCTCCCTCAGTAGTATAATCCTCCATCCTCCTTTCCTTCCTTTCCTTCCCTGTTTACTTTCAATCCCTTCCGCTCCATTCCCTTTCTCCCACATTCTCATCCCCCCCCTCACTCCTTTACTTTTCCTTTAGTCAATTTATTCACCTATTTTATTTTCTCTTACTCGCTACTACTTCCCCTACTTTCTCCTTTTCCACTCTATCGGTTTCATTTTGCTGATATGAATCCTAAATGAGGCTTCAAGGAGAATATTTTCAATGAAGCCGCCAATGGAAGCCAATTTGAGTCTTTCCTTAAGGGACTCACTAATACCAAAGGCCGAAATCGAACTCGGAACCTAACCTAACCTTATATACCCCTACCTAAAGTACCTAAACTTAACTTAACCTCTACTTTTCAAGGCGATTGGTGAAGGCAAAAGACTAACAAATTATGTATGTTTGGTTGCTAAGAATATACATACGATGGATATATTTTCAGGGATTTTAAGGTATTTTGTTATATTACTTTTCCAAATCAACGAATCTATCAATATTTCAATACTTATTATTGATCCTACAATTGTTGATAAAACTCTACTGCTAGCTATAGGGAACACAATTACTACATACTGATAAAGCTTTCTGTATCATATTGAATATCTACGGTAAATACTGGCTGGTGTCGTAGATATATCGTAAATCTTACGATCACCTTCATTTGATATCTTCCCCTGACAATCATTGGTAGATATCACAGCTGCGTTATAATCACCATTTTGTATTATCCACCCCATGATAATCCTTCATTGATATCATAGTACCATATCAATCACATGTTGGCATCGTAAAGCTTATGACCATTAGATGGTTAGTGTAGCAAATCCCGTATTAATGGCTATTTGACGGGTTAAATTCCATGATAATCGCTGGCTGAACATACAGTACATATGACACACTGGTAAAAATTAAATGTGAAATATATTATTCCAATTTATACACGTGGTAATATTATTTATGCTAATTAAATAAAGGATAAATAAATGTAGAATATATTAAAGAATATTTTACTAATCTAACCTAACCTAACCAAACAACCCCACATACTCTAATAACTAATCTATATATACCTAACCTAATTTTACCTTCCAAACTTATAGTATCTTAATTATCCTCTTAATATAACCCAGTTAGGTCTATTTCCAAGTCTAGAATTTAGAAATGTAAAACAAAATAAAAAATAACAAATCCTCGAAGCATAATCCGGAGATGAAAAAAATATACCTGTGTCTTATATATAAAATCTCAAGGTTATCTATTCCATCTTGTGGCCTTTTAATCCGGAATGAAGATAGAGAGGTCATTTATTTGCAATTTACGTAATTTACTAATGATAACTAGAGAACGAATTGAACATTAAACACAATGAAAGCCACATTAACTAGGTGAGGTAATTGCCCAGTTGAATCACCCACATTAAAGTACTGAATGGTGTCGTGAATAAGCCAATGATACTGTTGTCGTTGGTTACCTGCCAAGTAGTTAGTCTGCCATTGATGTGTGTAAGTGCTAGGGGAGTGTTGAAGTGTGTGTGTGTGTGTGTGTGTGTGTGTGTGTGTGTGTGTGTGTGTGTGTGTGTGTGTGTTAATTAACTGTCTGGTGTGGTGAATGATAACCCCATTAATGTGATGGGTATTGTAGAGGCGAGTGTAGCAGTCGGTGTAGTGGCGAGGGTAGTGGTCGGTGTAGTGGTCGGTGTAGTGGCGAGGGTAGTGGTCGGTGTAGTGGTCGCAGGTGCGGTGGTCGATGTAGTGGTCGGTGTAGTGGTCGCAGGTGCGGTGGTCGATGTAGTGGTCGGTAGAGTGCCGGGGGATGATTGGACAGAGCCGAAATCCATTTTAAAGGAAACTAAGTCATTCATCATTTTGCCTGGCCAATTTTCTCTCCTGCTCCAGACGAAATGAGCCGTCAATCAGATTGTATTTTTTGGGGCAAAGCTGTAAACTTTTTTTTTTATTTAACCAATACCTCTAGTTTTTATTTGATGATCTCATCTTTCGACCAAATTTTGACCGATACTATTTAAGGAACTGCTAATTTTAACCAGTTTTCATAATACAAGATTAGGATTTCCTATGGTTGACATCCCAATCATGAACTCCCATTATGGTTTATGAATATAATAATACGGCGACGTCAGTGTGTTATCCAGTCAACCAGCATAGACATCGAAAGTAAAAACCGAAGGCAGACGCAGAAGAAATATAATGTTCAGAAATGCGTCGGAGTCAAAGATTTTCATTGTTGCGAAATGAAAACCTTTGCATTCGGAACTCTTTATATAAATTCAGGGTGAAAATATCTTAAATCGATACAAATGCGTTTGTAAGCGTGGTCGTTGGCCCCACCTAACGAGATGGTCCCTACAGAGCCTGAATATGCAAGAGGTTTATGAGAACTCAAAATCCGAACCCGGGTGAAAGGTATTGTGAGCCCCGATGAGAAATGAATCCATTTGAGACAAGTATTTTTTACACGCCTGAACTAGAGGTCTAGAAATAAAAGGAAATGCGAAGAGGGAATAAGGAAATGCTGTCAAATAGAAATAGAAACGAAAGAACAAGAATAATGATAAGAGGAAGGAGGTGCATAGAAAAATATGTTAATATTACGAGAAAAGTTAATAAGGAAAGCAACATTATAAAAATAGGAAGGGATGTAAAAGTCATTGACAATGAAAGGAAAAATGCCACGAGAAATTTAAAGGAAAATGAAGACAGTTAAGAAAAAACAGATTTGAAAAAAGAAAACAGAAAATAATGGAAACAATTACGGAAATTATGAAAGAAAATATAATGTTAAGTATGTGGAAGGAGATATTTGTCAAGCTCGGCATATTTCCTTCTCGCGCTCTAGTAATGAAGCTCATTTATCTTTATTTATACGTTATATTTTTCATTTTATATTTATATTTTCAACCCCTAATGTAAAACAACAATAAAATCAGAGTCTCTGGTTCCCTTTGAGTGAAAAGGAGAGTAAGACGTGGCTAGGGTAATGACGGCTGGTCCGCGGTCCATCGAAAAGAGTGAGGGAGGGCGGGAGGAGTGCTGCAGGTAAAGGCGAATAAGGGGGAGTGCATGAATGAGTGGACGAAGGCAGTGAATAGAGGGAAGAAAGGTAGGAAGGAGGGAGAGGTTTTCCTTGATCCCTGTGATAAGAGGGAGCTTATGGGCTCTCTGCTGATGAGGGGGAAGAGCTTATTGGCTTTCTTGTGTGTAAGATAGTTTTGGGGGCTCATGCAAGGTAAGTAGCGGCCGGCATGAATCCATAGCTCCTCCTCTTTCTTGCTTTTATTCTCTTCCTTCTTTGTCTATTTTATTTTTAGTTTCCCCTCTCCTTTTCTCTCTGACTTTCCTCTTTCTCCCCAAGTCTCTTTTTCTTTCTCACTGAAGAGCGTTGAACTCTTGTCACAGTGTGGTGCAAACTGATAGTCTGAAACGGTCAACATTCTGCGGTAATGAAGAGAGAAAGTGCTCTGAGCTGTGACCTCCTTCAACGAGTCCTGCAGGAGGTCCTTGATTCCCGTTTAGCTCACTAAGTGGTCTGCCTGCCCGGGATATTCAGGCTATTTCCTAATATTTGTGGTATAGGCGCTGTAAGCAGATTCAGACGCATGGACTAAAAACGTTAACTTCTCCCTCAAGAGCAAATATCACTGACAAAAAACTGTCTCTTTACTTTACCTCACCAAAACCCAGCTGCTGACTCCTCACTTTTACCCAGCACAGCTCCTGTCTCTTTTGCTAACCCAGCAGCTGCCGGTTAACCAACCGTGCTGTCTATTGACCATCTTTACATCTGTCAGAATGACTAAAAGTGCAGCCACCTCCAGGCACCTCCATAAGAAAATGCTGCTGACGGGATCTGCGTCCGGATTTTCAAAGGATCTATTGGTGAAGTTTTTGCCCCATGTCTTATTAGTTACTGCAAAGTCTCAGAACAATTTCGACGCATGTCTGACAGACAACTCTGTATCCTAATATCAATTAACGAACTAATTCCTCTTACTCGTCCTTGTTAATTTTTAGACCTTTTTAAGGAACAGTTGAAGAGAAAGTTATTACTTGCAGAAAGGCTCTGATTGATCCAAACAGACGTGGTGGCAGCTGGTGAGCTTTGTGGCAAGTGATGCAAGGAAAAAAATAATACAGTCATAGATAAGATGAATATAAGAAGCTTTGGCACCTACTTTTCCTTGTTTAGAAGCGTATGATATCAAAATACCTCGAATCTAAATAAAACTACAACTATGGACGCATTGCTAATTAGAATGTAGATTAATTTAAATTTCATATCTATGCAATCTAATTAATATATCTAAATCAGTTCTATTAAGATATTTACTGTTCCAAGAAGTTTCATAACTAATCATTTTAGTAACTATAGGTACGAAGCCGAACACACCAAACATGTTTTCCTCGGTAAGGTACAGCTGTGTGTGGACGGGATTCCAAAGCTTATGATTTCACCTCCTAGCTTGATACTCTGCTCATATAAGACGGTGACGACACAGATGATCGCTCACCCTATTTGTCTGCTGTGTAAAGAGTTATACCTACACACACTACACATAACATAATCTATACTTCAACTAACTTAACCCGATCAAATCCAAACTGATTTGTACTAACTTAACCCAACTCTAACCTATCCTAAAATAATCTAACCTAACCTACCCTTTCCCATCTGAAACTTAACATGCAATAACACTTACTCTAACCCATAAAATTACCTTGCAATAAAATCTAACTTAACCTAACCTAACCATGTCATTTACACCATCTATGTTTACGACTTAAGTCTAAATTGAGTCTGTATTGTCGATGCCATTACCAGTGTGTTGGCTAACCGTGTTCTCCCCTCTAGAGGTTTGGTGTCAAGGACGTACAGAAGACCAGAGGCTACAAGCTTAATGAGAGACCAGAGTATTAACTAACCTGGACATTGAGGTTGCTTTGAGAGAGAGAGAGAGAGAGAGAGAGAGATTATAAATGTGATATACAGGAGATTCAGAGAAAGAGAGAATGAGATAAGGGTAGACAGAGAGAGATAATCACAAAGAAAGAGAAAATAAAACAAAGGAGTGGAAATGAAAGAGAGAGAAAGGTAGTTGTATTAATATAGACAGAAAGACAGAGCGTAAATGAGAGAGAGGAGAAAGTTCTTAGAGCACCTTAAAAGAGCTTAACCCAATGAACAATATCTCTCGGCTAAGAAATAACACCGGATATGACGAAATAAACAATTTTTACCAACATCTTCAGAAAATACTCAATAAAAAAGGCACAAACACACACCACGTAACATGTTTTATCAAAATTTAAAGTTTTTTGCATATCATTTATTTCCAGGGATTTTCTGACAGTCTGTTTGGAAATACTGAAGTGGTTTTGATTGGGACCGCCTCTCACTATTTTTCCAAATCGGTCTGCTTACGTCACTTATTAACCCAGGCAACGACATGGCAGCATTACGAACAAGGTAAAGTCACTGTGTCAATAACTTGGTATATTGTTAACCTGCCCGTGTCTGTATGTTGGTCCTGTATGTCCTTACTGCACTGACATACACCAGAGTGAATCTATTGTATCGTTTAAATTTTTAGGAAGTGGATAATTATGTATGCGCTGTAAATGTGTCTTAGACCTACATACTGTATGTCCACACACACACACACACACACACACACACACACACACACACACACACGAGTTGTAAATACCCTCCCAAGAACACCGACCTTTGATATTTGGGTCGTTGATATAAACAAAAGCTTCGCATCACAAAAGAACTTGTTACAATGGCCTCTACACGGATATTATTTCTAAGTACTATTATTATTACTACTACTAAGGTCTGGATGGGAGGGGAGAGAGGGAAGGATGGAGAGGAGATGGGAGGGGAGGAGGGGAGGGAAAAGAGAGGGGGTGTCTTTGAAAGAGTTGCAATTATTCTTAGATCTACAAACGGCGTCTCCAGTTTGAAGTTTACCCAGACAGGTTAGGTTAGGTTAGGTTAGGTTAGTTTTCACGGGACAATAGCTGACTTGCTTTTACTACGACAAAGATAAAAAAAAAAATATTTAACTATCCTCTTTACTACAAAAGTTGCAAATAAAAAAAGCCTTACTACCACCAATACCACCAGAAAGGTCAACAAAAAGACCCTTACTACCATCACAAAGGTCAACCGAACCAATCAGCCATGCCCCCACACAGATACAAAACATCCCGCTAATGATTCTCTCTCGCTAGGTACCAGGATTTTCCGATTTAACAAGAGGGGCGACCGAGCAATGACCAGCCAATTAAGGGCCTCTAAAAGCTCTGACCGCCAGGAATTTGTATTGACCATAGTGACTCTCTCCCCATAACGAGCCGGATTATACACGGTAGTTCTTTATCCGTAATGAAGAACATCCGGCTGAAGTTGAACTATTATAATGCGAGGTCTTTATCCGGAGTGAATAACAGCCGGGTTATATCGTAGTTCATTATCCAGAATAAAGAACATCCGGTAGAAGTTGAACCATGTAACGTGATTAACAGCCGGATTATACACGTGGTATTTTATCCGGAGTAAATAACACCCAGCAACAGCTATAATAGTTCCTTATATCCGGATAATCAACAAATGGATCCACAAGAGTTTTACAGGTATTTTTCTGCTCGTAACCAGACAGGTAAACACGCATTTACCCATTACATTCTCAAGAGATTTATAAGGTTTTTTCCTGTGTTATTTGACTACCTAACGTAACGTAACGTAACGTAACGTAACCTAACCTAACCAACCTCCCCGTGTGCCAGTGTAATAACCCCCAGGATTTAAGACTCCCCCTTACAAAGTTAATACGGCAACACCGTACACCATCCAGACAATATAGCCAGGATTATAGCCTCAGTAACCCCCACTGGTGCTAAGGAAAGCTTGGCTAGAGTCTTTCTGGTCTAAAGGAAACCACAGGAAGGAGTCTTTTTTTTTTAGGTCTTAGTTAAACACAGGATGTGGTCTTATTTTGGTGGTCTTTGGAAGCCACAAGATGTATGAGCCTCCCTCGTTAGTAAGTCGGTCTTCACTCACACCTGTTAAAGAACTTCACCTACGACCACCAAGAGTAATTTTAAGGTACATAGGACACACCCCTCAATCCCTGCCTTCCACCCTTCCTTCCTTTAATCCCTCCCCACCCCCCTTCCTTCCCTTCCATCCACCCCTCCCTAAACTCACACAAACAAAAGGAATGAAATATTCCACCTTAAACTAACCTACAAACCCACTGTCTATATTTACAAATTGAATAGACGCGACACTCGATAACCTCCTTACCACTTAAAACTTTCCTCAGGCCAAAACCCACCAAGACCTGGGCCACCATTCTACACTTTATACACACAACTACACGAGAGACTAGACAAACACTGTGCTGACTGGGTAATGATGTAACTCCTACAGAAATATGCCTTCGATATAGAGAGTAAATAAGGCCCAGCACTACACTCGACAGCCTTCACTTCCCCAACTGTACGGACAGGTGCTCGTATATCAGGATCGATTATAGGTTGCCCAGGGCGTGAACGAGCGTGCTATCAGGGCAGGAGGTGATGGCTCTATGGTAAGTAACAGTGTGGAGATGAACTTACTTATTTACTGAAGAACTGTCTGAGAGGGGAGAGGCGAGACATACCTGTAGAAGAGAAAAATATCGTCAGTATACAATAATATTTTTTTTATGTATGAACAAAAGAAAAATACTCCAAACTTAAAGATCTCTTAACCTAACCTAACCCAACCTAACCTAACCAAACCTAACCAAACCTAACCTAACCATATGAAAAGTCTTAAAACTACCGGTATTCACTGATCAATATACTGTACAATTACTAATAACAAGAATGACTAAACGTTCTCTCAGTCAGTAATCCAGTAAGTCAATCAGTCAGTTACCAGTGGTATTCATAGAGCTGACTGACTCATCACCATACTCGACTTCATCACTACACTCCTACGTCGATGTTTAGATTAATTAATACCGATAAATGTTAAATTTCTCTTCAATTTAAACAACTTGATGTAAAAGCTATACATATCGATACATTAATTAATTCAATGATAATAATGCGTGTGTCATTTGGTAATAGGATAGATCACTTTAATCAGTAATTACAATGGAATACCTACGTTGGTAAGTGTATTGAGCCTGGCTGGGTCTCTGCACTACACGCTCACTATATGGCAATGTGTATGGCAACGTTTATGGCAACTGACTTAATTACTCCCTAAAGTGATAAAAGTAACTCACTAAAAGCTATAAATTGGTCATGTGAAGACTAGCCCCCCCCCCACCCTAGCTTATATCACCCAAAACCTAACCTGACCGAACCTAACCTAACCTCCCCTCCCACAGGTAACATTAGGATTAAGGTGAGTAATAATCTGGTAAAATAACATTAGGGTGGGACCATTTTTTCAGGGGATTCCTAAAAAAAACAAGTTATTCCTAGCTTCTCCCAGGTACATGCACAGGTAAATAAAACAAGGGTAAACTTAGGTAAAAAAAAAAACCACTCTTACAACTACAGGTAATACAGACCACAACGAGCCTACGTGTATAAACTTTAAACAACGATAACAGGCAGTAGTACTCGTCACAGGTAGAATTACACGTCACAGGTAGCATTACACGTCACAGGTAGCATCACACTTACCTAACTTTACCTGGGTCTACATATTGCCTATTTTTTTTTTACCTGTTTTGAAATGTTTATATATTTTGTACTTAATTATCACATTTAATAATTTATGATTAATTTGTGATTTTATTCTGTCATAAGTTTGTATCACACACACACACACACACACACACACACACTCATAGAACACCGTCTGTGGGGAACACCACGTGAGGCCTCATAACACCATCTGTGAAGTGCTACACCACATGTCCCTCATAACACCATCTGTGAGGAATTACTACACCACGTGAGGCCCTCATAACACCATCTGTGAGATTACTACACCACGTGAGGCCCTCATAACACCATCTGTGAAATTACTACACCACGAGGCCCTCATAACACCATCTGTGAGAATTACTACCACGTGAGGCCCCATAACACCATCTGTGAGGTACTACACCACGTGAGGCCCTCATAACACCATCTATGAGGAACGACTACACCACGTGAGGTCCCTCTAACACCATCTGGGAGGGAGTTACTACACCGTGAGGCCCTCATAACACCATCTGTGAGGAATTACTACACCACGTGAGGCCCCTCATAACACCATCTGTGGGGAATGCTACACCGTGAGGCCCCTCACACCATCTGTGAGAATCACTACACACGTGAGGCCCTCATAACACCATCTGTGAGGGTACTACACCACGTGGGGCCCCTCACTGCTCTGTGAGGAACTACTACACCACGTGAGGTCCTCCCTAACACCATCTGGGAGGTTACTACACTACGTGTTTCTGTTCAACACCTACATTAATCTGTATGTTCACTGTATGTTCCTTCCTTTCTCTAATGAAGGCTTTGTTAAACCACCAATGTATGTAATAAGTCATTTATGTCAATGTATATTTTCAGCCTTCGGGCAAATTTTGAATAAACCGTTAATTATTATTATTATTATTATTACACACACACACACACACACACACACACACACACACACACACACACACACACACACACACACACACACACACACACACACACACACACACACACACACACACACACACACACCACGCGGCTATAATGATGATAAAGATGATGCTAATGCTGACGGTCGATGGTAAAGACAAAAAGAAAAGAACGAGAAAAGATAAGGAAGGTGTAAGGAGGTAACAGTGGTGAAGGGAAGAAGGAAGAGGAAGAGGAAGAAGACCCAACGCATGAAGACGTTGGCATGTGAGGGCCGTCTAGGAGATACGGGTCATACACAGGAATATATAACCAGCAGCACAACACCAGTCATAACAAGGTGCACCACCACCTGGGCCAGCAAGGGGGGGGGGGGTCATGGGGAGATGAGAAAAGGAAGAGGAGAAGGTAAGAGAAGAGGTAGGCCGGGAATACAGAAGGGGAGGGAGAAAGAGACACAAGGGAGAGGGAGAGGAAAGGGAAGAGAGAAGAGGGAGGGAAGTAGAGAGGAGAAAGGGGGAGGAGAGAAAGGGGGAACAGCCACAGTAAAATGAACAATAACCGAGGAGATGAGAAAGAGTGGAAAGAAACAGCAATAAACGCAGGAAAGAGAAGGAAAAGCAATAAGAGGGAAGAAGAGGGAGAGAAGGAGGAAGAAGAAGAGAAGAGGAGGAGAAAAGAAGGAGACAGACAGAACGGGCCCTGAGGTGCGTGTAGCCATCACCCTTCTCAAGACCTGTAGCAAGGCGTAACACAGGTATACCTTCTCCCCAGGGTGCTGCATCTCCCTGGCCCACCACCACCACTCTCTTGTGTAACTCCTCACGCCCGCTCCTCCCTCCTCCTTCCTTCTTTCCTTTCCTACCTCCCCACACCCTCCCTCTCTCCCCACCATCCAAGTTACCTCTCCTACGACCTACCTCCCCACCTACCAGCCTACATGCCCTCTTACCCTACTCTCCCCCACCTAATAGCCTCCCCTCCCCACACCTCTCATCACCGTGTAACTTCCTGTAGTAGTCATCCCTCCGTCATGACTGTCAATAATGTTTTGTTAGAAATAGTTGTTTTGTGTTGGCATTACGAGATATTCCCCCCCCCACCATTTTCAGAGTTCATCTTGGACATAATTTTTTCATTCTTAACAAAGTAAAGCTGTTGTTGTTGTTCATTGTGATAAAATGTTGCACTCGTTTAGTTTATAATTTTTAAAAAACAATAAAAATACAGGGTAATACTTGTTGACCTTTTATCCAATAAAAAAACATTTGTTTATCTTTATCAGATGAATATTTAATCTTACAGGAAATAAAACGTTGCCGAACTTTTTTTTAAATATTTTGTTATACAAAAAAGTTGTTATTTTGCAAAAAAAAAAAAAAATACTACAAGCTGTTGCTCCTTTACACAGGTATTGTGAGGAAGACAAGGCAGGTCGCCCGGAGGTGTGCCTTTGTACATAAAACTTAACATTGTTTACGCCGCGACACACAGGGGTGAGCCATCACGTCTCCTGCACTCAGTAGATATTCCCTCAACATAATCCCTCACTCTGTCAGTAACGTACGAGGACGAGAGGTGTAGTCAGGATGGCGTCTCTACTGTACTCACGATGATAACAATTAGTACTATTTTCATATCACTTAAATTAGGTAATTATTAGTTATTACGATCAATCATACCTACGGGTATTACACTGAACCCACATACATACACCTAGGATAGTTACAGTCAAAGCAAACACCTGTACCTGAGCTAATTAACAGGTACGAGTGATGCAAATGAGTGATTCCAGCAACCATCCAAAGAGTGTGTAGTAAATTTTAGGTCAGGTAATTAACCCACAGAAATACAACCTCATTCTGTGTATCGAACCAGTCATGTCAAGTCTAACCACCTGTACCCACTAATTTAGATGACGACAGACAGACAGACAGACAGACAGACAGACAGACAGACCAATACATAGACAGGACGGTGAGATTGCTATATTCCTCCGAGAAATTTTCAGGGTGGAGGGAAAAAATGTAGAGGAGAGAATGTGAAGTTATATTCCATCAAAAGCTTTTTCTGAGAGAGAGAGAGAGAGAGAGAGAGAGAGAGAGAGAGAGAGAGAGAGAGAGAGAGACCAGGATAAAGAAAACTGAAAAGAGAGAATAAAAAAAAAACAATTCAAAACTCGTCTTCAATGTTGCATCCCCGAAGAATTTTTCCCCGCGTGAGATAAAAATGGCTGAGGCAGTCTGCTCTACACTCGGGCCAATGTACTCCTCATCTCCCACAATTTTCCCTCAATAACCACTTCATGCATACAGCGGGAGGATCAATGAACCAGTGAGGCGCCTCGGGTTCACCCCCACCTGGCACGCTCGCCTCTAAAACACACCCAAGTATTGCAAACAAAATCCAACGCTGTTTACCTTTACCAATGCAAATTTTTTAGTAGGGTGTGGGGTGGGGTGTAAGGGTGTGGTGTGGGGTGGGGTGTAAGGGTGGGGTGTGGGGTGGTGTGTGGGGTGGTGGGTGGGGTGGTGTGTGGGGTGGTGTGGGTGGGGTGTATGGGGTGGTGTGTGTGTGTGGG
Organism: Homarus americanus; assembly: GCF_018991925.1. Lineage (NCBI taxonomy): Eukaryota > Metazoa > Arthropoda > Malacostraca > Decapoda > Nephropidae > Homarus > Homarus americanus. The sequence continues at coordinate 2,518 of NW_024743298.1, read as the reverse complement.
GTGTGTGGGGTGGGGTGTGGGGTGGTGTGTGGGGTGGGGTGGGGTGGGGTGGGGTTGGGTGTAACATTGAATGGAGTTTTAGTATTGGCATTTGTCATTGAGGTTGAACATTACACACACACACATTTGTCAATGAGGCATGCATGACCGTGTCTCTCCCCCCGTGTCAGTGTTGGGGTGGCGGGGCGGGGCAGGGGGGCGGGAATGGGATCAGTGCTAGTGAGGGCCAACCATCACTCCTCCACTAATTGCGAGTATCTCACACCAGAGCGTCCCCCTGTTTACCTACTGCCCCTCCCCCCCCCCCACCCTCACCTCATCGCCACACCTACTAACACAATACCCAACTATAACCCCTATCACCACCACCACTATTCCCAACCACCAACAACCCTCCACAACCACCATTCCAACCCCCATCTTTCCACCACCACCATCCCCAAACATCTTCTACCATAATCACCACCATTACCATCCTTCCACCATTGTCACCATTACCACCACATCCCCCACCTCCAACCCCCCAACCACTACCACCATGATCTCCACCATTACCTCTCACACTCTCCAACATTCTACCTCCACCATCTCCATCACTCCCATATTCCCTTATCCTCTACCATCCTCCAACACCTCCAAAAAATTTCACCCCTTCACCCTTCCCTCCCCCCTCCCATCAATCTCCACTCCAAGGACTTCACATTCCAATGATTCTTCTCACCCCATTCCACGTTCCAATGTTTTTTCCCCTTCTATTCCTTCTTGTCACTACGATTTACCAGGGTGTACGTTGATCCGTTCCATCTGTCCCTTCCCTTTCCCATCTCCAATATTCTACTCCTTCTATTCCATAATTTTAACCTCCATCTAGATTTATTATTAGGTATGTACTCTTCCTTCTTCTCTTCCATCTCTCCTTCTCATACTATAGCCTCCCCCCCCCCCTCTCTCTCTCTCTCTCTCTCACCCTTCACCCTCTTTATAAGCCTTTTCCCTCCCTCCTTTCTCCCCCCCGACATCACTGCTCCTCCTCCTCTTTTTCCTCCTCCTGTTCTCCTTCCTTCCCTTTACCCCTTATTCTATCCCCCCTTCCCTCCCTTACTCCCATCACTCCTTTTCCTCCTCCCCATACTATTCTTCCTCCCTCCTATCCCTCATTCTACCCCCTACTCCCCTTTCCCATCACTCCCATTCCCACTACTGTTTCCATCTCCCTAATTATACCAGGCTGTAATGTCTCCATCTACCTCTAACCAATAACCCCCCTCCTCCTCTACAGCTACCTGGGAGTATAATTTATTGGACAGGTAAGGCCGGGCTCACCTGTTTAAAAGATGTATCGTCGCTGTACGTAATATTTTAGCCACGTTTTAAATTTCACGAGGCATTTACGTACACATGAGTATGAAAGATGTCATGTAAAATACGCCAGAACACACACACACACACACCATCCTTGACCACCGAAGGGTCAAGACGTACCTGGCGCTCCTCTCGGAGCAGCCAGGTCAACTGCTAAGTTGGCCCATACCAACCCCCTCCCCTGAACCCTCCTCCCCACCGGAATATCAACAAGTTCTAGCCAGAAGTTACAATTTCATTAAGGAAAGGAACGGAACCAGTGTTAAACAGAGGTGAACAGTGGTGAACAGTGCTTAAGTCAGTGAGAACAACTCAACAGTAACAGTCGTACCCAAGTTAACCTTCACACAGTAAGGTCCCAGGTACCCAGTGATAATGGCCCGCGAGACCCAACAACAACCACCGATGTGTTAATCCGTCTACGATAGGAAGGCCTGGGACCAAACCTCACTCATATAACACCATCTGTGAGGGAATTACTACACCACAGGTCCCTCATAACACCATCTGTGAGGGAATTACTACACCACGTCAGGCCCCTCATAACACCATCTGTGAGGGAACTACTACACCACGTGATGCCCCTCATAACACCATCTGTGAGGGACTTCACACAGGCCCCTCATAACACCATCTGTGACTACACCGTGAGGTCCCCTCATAGCACATCTGTGAGGGAATTACTACACCACGTGAGGCCCCTCACAACACCATCTGCGAGGGAATTACTACACCACGCCAGGTCCCTCATAACACCATCTGAGGGAACTACTACACCACGTGAGTTCCTCCTAACACCATCTGGGAGGGAGTTACTACACTACGAGTTTGCTGTTCAACACCTACATTAATCTGTATGTTCACTGTATGTTCCTTTACCTTTCTCTAATGAAGGCTTTTGTTAAACCACCAATGTATGTAATAAGTCATTTATGTCCAATGTATATTTTCAGCCTTCGGGCTGCAGAATTTTTTCAATAAACCGTTAATTATTATTATTATTATTATTATTACACCGACCCACACACACACACACACACAAACAGACACACACCTAAGACATGTGTACACTAAATCTGAGGCCAATACATACATACCATACCTGATCCACATTAAAACCCAATTATTGCGTTTTTATGTTTGAATAAAATGTATA
>NW_024743297.1:0-10124 GCF_018991925.1 Homarus americanus | reverse complement strand
ACACCACACCATCACCACCCCCCACACCACCACCACCATCCCCACACCTTCAACCCACCCAATACCTCCAGCATCCGGGTCTTGTAACATCAATTTCTAGCTCCCCTGTGCCAATAATTGCTTGGTATTAGAGCTCGCTACACTAATTGACCAGATTAAAGACGGGAGACTGCCAGTGTGAGTATAATGGAGCCGATATTCAGAGCATCAGCGCAGGTAAGACGACTACCAAACGTGCAAACCAAATAAAACAAATGAGGTGTATTGATCCATCACTCAGGGGCGGACCTCAAGCACTTATCTCTGAACCACCACTTTGGAAATTATAGCATTGTTTCAGGTGATGATTTTTTCCCCCCACTTCAGTTTCCCCTCCCGAAGAGAATTACTATTTTCATTTTCGTTTCCTACCGGTTGAGAGAGAGAGAGAGAGAGAGAGAGAGAGAGAGAGAGAGAGAGTCAGAGAGAGAGAGAGAGAATCGATTTTTCCTTTTAAAATTTCACCTGACCTCTCTTAAGATAAACGTTTCACATCTTCTAACCTCTTAAAAAAATAAACGTATCCAATGACCTTGTGTCGAGACGAAGGAGGAGGAAGCGGGAGGAGGAAGAGGCGGGTGCACGTCAAATTGAGTGTCTGTGATTGGTCGTAATTCTCGTATCATTATCGACTAGAACGATCGTTAAACAAAATGTATTACAACCACAACAGCCGTGCCATCTGCTGGGGCTGCTGCTCCTTCCCTCTTTAAATGTGTCTCACCTGTGTTACTTCCTCATAGACACACACACACAAGAGCGTACTCCTGCGTCGGGTGGATTCAGGACTACGGTATAATAGGGAGGGAAGGAGGGAAGGAAGGAGGGAGGGAGGGTGGCCCGAGGTTCTCCTGCTACTGGGCGGTTTGACCATTACTCCTGCGCCTCCTTCCTGCCGCAGGGTGGATCACTCTCCTCCATCACCGTCAGGATGCCTCCACCTCCAATACCACCCATCCTGAAGGTGGGCGGGGGGGTGGGGGGGGGGACGGTGGTGTTGGATGGTAGAGAGGGAGTGAGATGATTCGTTGTTTTTTGTTGGTCTCTCTCTCTCTCTCTCTCTCTCTCTCTCTCTCTCTCTCTCTCTCTCACACACACACACACACACGCACACAATGAACAAGTGAACATGAACAAGAAGTGAACACGGTTGAACTGCCCCTCTGGTATATAATTCAGGGTTGTGTTCAATAAATCTTACCTACACCCCTTTAACCTTCTACTGAATATACTCTAAGTTTTCCCCTTAATGTGACAGACAGACAGACAGAAACACTGACAGACAGGGAGACAGACAGACAGACTATTCCTGTTTCTCTTAGTCATCAGGTCTTACGTACACCTCCCTCATACATTCATCTTATTTGATATTTATTTTTTTCCATTCCTCTTATTCTCATCTTCACAACGTTATCTCCTATTATCCAATTATTCTCCACCTGACATCTCCATTAAGACCCTCCTTTCTCTCATTATTCATCACCTCCTTCCTCTATTCCTCCCTTTCCATTTCCAATCTATATTTTTGTTCCTATGTTCTGCTTTCTCATTACATCATTCCTCCTCCTCCTCCTTCTTCTTCCCTCTCCCTTTCCTACTCGTCATCATCATCAGTGTCTTCTGTGACCACCCCATTTGTCCTCTCTTCCCAACCCTTGTTTCCTGCCTCCCCAAGTTTTAATATGAAGGAACACGTGAAGGTAAGGTTACGTTAGGTGAGGTTAAGTTAGGTTAGGTTAAGGTCTTTAATTATCAGGTAAACAATAAGATGGGGTGACTAATCTTCATGTGATCCTTTAACGAGGCAAATATTTCAGTGGCTATTCCAAACTCCAAACAGATACCATTTAAAGAGCTCATTACTACCATTTAAAGAGCTCAATACTACTATTTAAAGAGCTCAATACTACCATTTAAAGAGCTCAATACTACCATTTAGAGAGCTCAATACTACCATTTAAAGAGCTCAATATTACCATTTAAAGAGCTCAATACTACCATTTAAAGAGCTCAATACTACCATTTAAAGAGCTCAATACTACCATTTAAAGAGCTCAATATTACCATTTAAAGAGCTCAATACTACCATTTAAAGAGCTCATTACTACCATTTAAAGAGCTCAGTACTACCATTTAAAGAGCTCATTACTACCATTTAAAGAGCTCAATATTACCATTTAAAGAGCTCAATATTACCATTTAAAGAGCTCAATATTACCATTTAAAGAGCTCAATATTACCATTCTCACAGCTCAATACTGTACTGCTTTCCGAAGGCGAGCCTTTCAACGTTATGAAAAATGCACATCTGACATTTCCCGCCTCGCTCGCTGGCACTGAGAGACAGGCACCAGTCAGAGCTTCACAATCTAACAGTCTCAAACAGTCATATCTCTCCCGGTACTACTGAGAAACAGACACCAGTCACAGCTCTACGGTCTACAGTCTAAAATAGTCTTACTTCTCATTTGATTTTTTTTTTTTTTATTGGCAAGAAGAAAACAGCTCTAGTTACAGTAGAGTCTCAGAGCAATTTCGACGCCATTCCCGAGGGCGTGTTTGTCCTTAAGGGTAAATTAGTCACTTGATGGTCATATTGTTCATTGTCGACTCTCTCTCTCTCTCTCTCTCATACATACATACATACATACATACACACACACACACACACACACACACACACACACACACACATATATACGCTAAAACACACATATAACACAACACACTCACAAACACCTCACTCACTCACTCACTCACTCACTCCTCCACATACACACACACACACACACACACACACACACACACACACATACACACACACACACTTACTTTATACCAAAATAAATGAACCAATCAACAATGAAATAACACAATAACACTTTTTCTCTCCTATAAACTTGAAATACTAAATTATTAACGATGTAACAGGAATGAATATGTAAATGACAAGCTCTGTAGTTCAATTCCATTTTGTATACGAGAAATATTTTTGGACACACATTATTTGGTTTATCTGGCGGGGTGTATGTCGATGGTATTTGACACCTGGTGATAGGCCTATACTGTATACATGTGTGTGGTATAGTTCTGACACCCGGAGAGATAGGTGTAATTTGTCATCCTCCAACCAGTGTCATCCTGCAGCCTATGTCGTCTTACACCCTATGTCATCCTCCACCCCGTCATCCTGCACCCTGTCATCCTCCACCCCGTCATCCTGCACCCTGTCATCCTCCACCCCGTCATCCTGCACCCCGTCATCCTCCACCCCGTCATCCTGCACCCCGTCATCCTCCACCCTGGGTCATCCTGCACCCTGTCATCCTCCAATCTTCTATGTCATCCTCCGCCCTGTCATCCTCCTCCACCCCTGTCATCTCCACCCCTGTCATCCTCCACCCCTGCCATCCTCCACTTTGTGTCATCCTCCACTCTATGCCACCTGTCATCCTCCACCCACGTCACCCTCGGCCCCGTCATCCCCTCCACCCCCGTCATCCTCCCACCCCGTCATCCTCACTGTCATCCCTCCACCCCGTCACCCTCCACCCGTCATCCTCCACCCCGTCACCCTCCCACCCTGTCATCCTCCACCTCTCTGTCATCCCCTCCACCCCGTCACCCTCCACCCCGTCATCCTCCACCTCTGTCATCCTCCACCCCATCACCCTCCACCCCGTCATCCTCCACCCCGTCACCTCCACCTGTCATCCTCCACCTCTGTCATCCTCCACCCCGTCACCCTCCACCCCGTCACCCTCCACCCCGTCACCCTCCACCCCGTCACCCTCCACCCGTCACCCTCCACCCCGTCACCCTCCCCCGTCACCCTCCACCCCGTCACCCCTCCACCCCGTCATCCTCCACCCCGTCATCCTCCACCCCGTCATCCTCCACCCCGTCATCCTCCACCCTGTCATCCTCCACCCCTGTCATCCCCTCCCACCCATCCACCCTGCACCCTGTCATCCTCCACCCCGTCATCCTGCACCCCGTCATCCTCCACCCTATGTCATCCTCCGCCCCGTCATCCTCCACCCCGTCATCCTCCACCCCGTCATCCTCCACCCCGCCATCCTCCACCTTGTGTCATCCTCCACTCTATGCCACCCGTCATCCTCCACCTCCGTCATCCTCCACCCCGTCACCCTCCACCCCGTCACCCTCCACCCCGTCATTCCCCCATCTATAAAGCTAAAACCATCAGTAGAAGTGGTCACCCTCCGCCTGGGCCAGAGTCAATATGGGTCATCAACTGTGCGTAAAAAAGTTTCATTTCAATTTCGATTTATTCTGTCTTAGGAGGACTTTCATCATGGTGTGGAAGCTGTATTACCTCGACAAACAGATAGACAGACGGGCAGACAGACAGACAGACAGACGGAAAGTTAGCTAAGTTACAGTCTGACAACCAAGTTCATATTTGGGAATATAAATTACCTTGACCTTTGACCTAGCAACCCAACATCACGTTCATCTGTTCACCTAAACTCAAGACTCAGCTCAGACAGACAGACAAACCACAGTGAATACATCTCTCCCCTCCCCCCTCCCATAAACAAGTGGTTATTTATTCATATCATAAGCCAGTACTGTAAGTGTACAGACCAACAAATAATCACCTTACTTCACCTTATGATTAACCACGCTAACCTAACCTAACCTAACTGAACCTAAACTAATCCTCAGGTAATCCCCAAATTAAACGGTTGTAACTAATTAATTCTATTAGCGAATACTGTAAGAGTTAAATCACCAACACATACACCAACAGCTGAGTATAATGGCGTTAGTTAATTGTGGTGCAGTGGAGCAGCGGTGGTGTGCTGGACAGGTGTGGTGGGCTGGTGGACAGGTGTGGTGGGCAGGTGGGCAAGACAGTACAGTGACGTGTAAACCAAGACTCTTTCCTCTGCATTCCCGGCTGGTGTTTATAAATTCCCCGTAGCTGTAATCTTACTCCCGTGGCAGCGTCCTACAAGCATTGTTACAGTGAACAATCGTTAGCTTCCCCTGTAACAACCAACAGCCACCACGAAACAACACACTGAACATCACGACCAAAACGCCTCTGTTCAATAAAAAAACAGTAACTAACAATAAACGCTTCATGGCATTGTTTACCTACGACCTGTGTCACATGTGTACCGGTAACAACACAAATATATGGTCGTAATAGTCCATTATGCAAATTTAATACCGATATAAAATCGTTCCTTGTCTGGGTAAATAACCCGACTCAGCGGGCGACCTCAAATTGGTGACGTCATCGCATCCCGGAGAGCCTAATGGAGGGGATGCTGGTAAATCACAGGCGACTCTTTGCGAACATAAACGTCACCAGGACCTACAAGACGCCACCAATCAAAACACAATATACCTGTAATGTCGTCTCCTTAGAAAAACATTTATATATCAGGTGATTCGTTTCCCTTGTCATTACTATGAATACATTATTTGCTTGACTTGGCAAGTCAGGAGAGTGATGTTATCAGCAATCAGGTGAGCTGGTCCAGGGGGTGGAGTCACCGCTGGACCGGTACATTGGGAAACATTCCAGGGATAACTAATGGGTCCACCGGGACGCTACCGGGGACGCCGTCGGGCAAAATCCACGAGCATGGGGGCCTGGGGGCCTGGGGTGTGTTTATTGGCCTTTCCCATCATGACGTTACTTACTAGACATTTGCCTTTTAGCTTTGATTGGATTATATTAGATTAGGTTCGGTTAGGTTATGACCAATTAATAATAAAAAAGGTCAAGTTACGAGTTTTCGGATTTGGCGACCGTGTAAATAAAACGCTCACACTGTGTCCTAAAGGTCTCTGGTTCGAGCTAGCACCACCTCCCGTCTACCCAGCTGCAAGTGGGTCCTTCACAGTTGGAGAAGTGAAGATGGTCAGGTGCAGTGTCGGCCAAACCGGGTCCTTAGGTTCCGATGATTTAGTATAGTGTAGTGTATGGTGTACCGCACTGTGCGAGTTGTCAAGTGTATGGGGCAGACTTCACCTTACACATTTGGGTTTGATTGGACAGGTGTTAGGTGTTGGTGAGGGGGACAAGGTAAAGGGGGAGGACGATAAGGTAAGGAGGGGGAGGACAAGGTATAGAAGGGGAGGAAAGGTATAGAAGGGGAGGACAAGGTAAAGAGGAGGACAAGGTAAAGAGGGGGAAGGACAAGGTAAAGAGGGGGAAGGACAAGGTAAAGGGGGAGGACAAGGTAAAAGGGGGAGGACAAGGTAAAGAGGGGGAGGACAAGGTAAAGGGGGCAAGGTAAAGAGGGGGAGGACAAGGTAAAGAGCGGGGGGACGAAAGTGTTAAGAGGAGGGGAGGACGATAAGGTAACGAGGGAGGGTTAGGTACACAAGTGGAACACCATAGCTGCCACGGACCAATCAACACACGTCTTGCCCACATTAACGAGGATTTTGCTAAATTTACAGTCGAGACCCATGAACTAGTAAGGGACCCTGGGACAGCCAATGGACCAGTGCCGGGACAGTGAACCGGGTCAGTTGTGTCTCCATGATGGTCCTGTAGTTATAGTTACTCCAGGCGACACCAGGGAACGACCACGCCGGTGTATGATGGTTGCAAAGGTTATTATACACATAGGGAGAATAACAATCTATTTGGGAGGGACTACAGTGCTAAGGATGGCGGAGGTGGTGGTGGTTGTGATAAAATGCTCTCTCTCTCTCTCTCTCTCTCTCTCTCTCTCTCTCTCTCTCTCTCTCTCTCTCTCTCTTTTTCTCTCTCTCGCTCTCTCCCAGACGAACCACTTATTGTACACGTATTCTCATATAATATAACCTGTATCTATAAGACTTACATAAATATACCACAACTAAAAAAACAATACCTATATTAAAATCATTATAACAACAATTCACGGGATCCTTAAAACGACTTATCTTGACAAACAAACATTAATCACGGACCCAAGCTCAATACTTCATCCCTACCGGTATTATATATTCACAACCACAATTTAGGGCGGGGTATAAAATGAGTCTTATTGTCACTAGTAACTCACAAGCCAACATCTGATTGACCTTATTAAAACTTCATAAATCCTCATGTTATCTGATGAACACAAATTACCACACCATAACACACACACATGCTATTGGGTGGAGTAGCTGTACCTGGCCATGCTGTAACCTGTGGCCAAAACAACCTGGCCATGCTGTTATACCTGTGACCAAAACAAACTGGCCATGCTGTTACCTGTGGCCACCATGCTGTTACCTGTGGCCAAAACAACCTGGCCATGCTGTTATACCTGTGGCCAAAACAACCTGGCCATGCTGTTATACCTGTGACCAAAACAACCTGGCCATGCTGTTATACCTGTGACCAAAACAACCTGGCCATGCTGTTATACCTGTGGCCAAAACAACCTGGCCATGTTGTTAAACTTGTGACCAGAACAACCTGGCCATGGTGTTATACCTGTGGCCAAAACAACCTGGCCATGCTGTTATACCTGTGACCAAAACAACCTGGTCATGCTGTTATACCTGTGGCCAAAACAACATGGCCATGCTGTTATACCTGTGACCAAAACAACCTGGCCATGCTGTTATACCTGTGGCCAAAACAACCTGGCCATGCTGTTATACCTGTGACCAAAACAACCTGGCCATGCTGTTATACCTGTGACCAAAACAACCTGGCCATGCTGTTATACCTGGGCAAAACAACCTGGCCATGTTATACCTGTGGCCAAAACAACCTGGCCATGCTGTTATACCTGTGACCAAAACAACGACAACACTACTAACATTCTTAAAAAAAATCGTAAGGTATTATTTTCTCGTAATCGTGAAGTATATATAAAGTATTTATTATTAACGCTAGGTAAGTGTCGTATTGCTTTCATTTGAATCTTTGTGAGTGAGTTTGTTTACAATGTGCCTAAGCCCCCCCTCCCTCTCCCCCTCCTCACCACCCCCTCCCACCTCCCCCCTCCCTCCCCCTCCTCACCACCCCTTCCCCACTCCCCCCTCCTCACCACCCCCCCTCCCGCTCCCCTCCTCACCACCCCTCCCACGCCCTCCCCTCTCCTCACCACCACCCTCCCCACTCCCCCCTCCTCACCCCCCCCCTCCCCCTCCCCACTCCCCCTCCTCACCACCCCCCTCCCCCCCTCCCCTCCCCCTCCTCCACCACCCTCCCCCCCTCCCCCTCACCCCCTCATCACCCCCTCCCCTCACCCCTCATCACCACCCCCTCCCCACTCACCCCTCATCACCACCCCCCTCCTCTCCCACTCACCCCTCATCACCCCCCTCCCTCTCCCCTCCTCACCCACCCCTCCCCTCCTCACCACCCCAAAAAAAATCATTATCGTGGAAACTTTAAACCTTAAACACCATTTTTTTAGATACAGAAACAGGTTCTAAAATTCTTCCTTACAAACAACATAATCTGCAATAGTGCAATCTGTGTGTGCAATCAACAACACCCTATGTGCACTCATTAAAATCAAAATACCACACACACACACACACACACACACACACACCTTTATTTATACATACACCTACCAGCACTACATGTATACTCTCCTATATTATTATACACTCCTGATTATGTATTCATTATTATATATTCGACAACATCACCAAAACATTAGCTTTTACTTTCTTAAGCACTCTGTAATACATGAACCTCCTGTCTGTCCTTATTACTGCTGCCCAAAACCTATCACCTATCTATCTATCTATCTATCTATCTATCTATCTATCTTCTCTATCTATATATATATATATATATATATATATATATATATATATATATATATATATATATATATATATATATATATATATATATATATATATATATATATATATATATATTTATTTATTTATCTATCTATCTTCTGTGTCTATCTTCTATCTATCTATCTATCTATCTATCGATCTATCTATCGATCTATCTATCTATCGATCTATCTATCTATCTATCTATCAATCTCTTATCTATCTATCTATCTATCTATCTATCTATCTATCGCTGCCACATGATCATAAAAACGTCTCCTTAGTTCTTATTCCCTAAACGTTTTGTTGGGGTGTGGTGGGGGGTGTGGTGTGGGTGGTGTGGGTGTGTTGTGGGTGTGGTGGTGGGTGTGGTGTGGGTGTGGTGTGGGCGGAGGGTGTGGTGGGGGCGTGGATCAGAAGTAGTAAGAGAGGGGGGCTTATTTACACACCACATTCCTCTTATTCACTCTCACAATTTAATCATTTATTCCTATCATTTACAATACACCTTATTCACACAAGTCTGCTTCTCTTTAAGCCACAAAATCATCACCCGTTACTTTTGTTCTTATTCAGACAATTTGTTTATAATTTACATATCAGGTCAGACCGAGTGATTGTCTTTCATCAACGTTCACTAAGCACATTAACCCTCTTTCTCTCCTCTTACTCCCTCCCTTCTCTCTCTCTCCCTCTCCCTTCCTCCCCCTCTCCCTTCCTCCTCTCCCTCTTTTTTCCTCCTCTCTCCCTCTCCCTTCCTCCTCTCCCTCTTCTTTCCTCCTCTCTCCCTCTCCCTTCCTCCCCACCCCACAAAAAAATCCAGATTCCAAAATAAACTTAAGTCAATTTTTTTCGTAACTGATTGAATGCATCTTATCTGTCTGACTTAACCGTCCAATATGGCGTCAAGCTTACCCTGAGACTTTAGGGCAACACGTCACTATCAGGTAACGTCTCCACCAACCACCTACAGGTAACACATCTCCCTCAACTACCTACAGGTAACACGTTTCCACCAACCACCTACAGGTAACACGTTTCCACCAACCACCTACAGGTAACACATCTCCCTCAACCACCTACAGGTAACACATCACCACCAACACACACTGTACCATGATGCTCTTGGCCAACAAAGGATCTGATCCGTTAAAATACCATGTCATCTGCCTTCAACCCCCCCCCCTCTCTCCCTCCCTCCCCCCAACATCATATTTGTGGGTCCCGCAACACGACCTCACACTGTCAATACCTAAGGTGATCTTACCAACCACAAGAAAACAATACATATATATATATATATATATATA
>NW_024743296.1:0-46857 GCF_018991925.1 Homarus americanus | reverse complement strand
ACAATATTATATATATATATATATATATATATATATATATATATATATATATATATATATATATATATATATATATATATATATATATATATGTTATATAAGATTTAAATTAACACTCATGCACGTACATACATATTGTATATACTACATTTACACTCATTTGCATACACATACAAAAACATGCACTTTTAAAAGGTTATGAAATATACATACATACAGACATACACTCACACGTACAGTATATACATATATCTGTTGTCCAATAGGATGAAACAAAAAGAGATTCTTTATGGATTTCATTTTTTTTTACATTCCATTGGTTGGGGCGTGGCCAGTGAAGACTAGTATACACAGAGATAGATGACTGTGGGAGAGTGATCGTGGTAAAGTGAGTGAGAGTAACTGTAGGAGAGTAAAGAATGACTGAGGGAGTGAGCGGAGAGTGACTGTGAGAGAGTGACGCAGGAGAGAGGACTTGCAATAGGGGAAGGAGAGCGACTATGGGAGAGTGACACAGGAGAGAAAGAAGAGTGACTGTGAGAGTGAGGGAGGGTGACAGGAGAGTGACTATAGGGGAGTAAGGAAGAGAGACTGGTGGAAGTGAGAATGGAAGTGAGTGACAGATCAGATACACAGACGACGTAGATCATGACAGTAGCCTCCATCATTGTCTGGCCCCGACGAACGGTAAAAAACAATGACCCCAAAAAATTACACAAAATTGAGAAATAAAAAATCAAAGTAAAAAAAATAACTTGAACTAGTGAAATGTTTCTCTCTACTTACAGCTCAAAAAATACTTTACAAACTGAGGATCATAAAAGCCGTATGAAAATTTTATGACGCTTCAGTCAACACTTCCAGTTTCACAGGTTCAAAAATCCACAAGCCATTTTTGTCGCCGGATCCAAGAACCAGACTTAGTTCATGGTGCCTGTGTCGCGCTGGTCACGGATCACTTGCCTTGTGATTGACCTGCCTGTGGTTGACCTGCCTGATTCACCGTCTGGCATGAGCCTTTGTGTCACGTCATGACCCCCAGCTGAACCATGTGTTTGAACCTGTGAAAAATGATCATAAGATCAAACTAAACTTGATCATACGATTAGTTTTTCATTATACATTAAAATGCATTAAATTTGCTAAAGACATCAAAACATAATTAAGGTGGTGTTACTCAACAACCAATAAAATTAAGGTATGTTTATGCTTAGCAATATTCACTAGCAATATTCTTATGATGTGTACTCTTCACTAGTTATACCAGGCTGTAGATGTTATGAGAACGTGTTCAGTTGAAGTTATTTACAGTAAGATACCTTCAAACTTTACTAAATATATCAAATTATCGTATACCAGCGTATTCTGACCCCGGGCGGCTCTTTCCAGGCCACGGTAGGACGCCTCCGGGAGGCTCCACATTGTCTCACTGTGCATTAAGGTGTCCGCTTTGATCCTGACTTTGTACTCGCCAGAAGGCATGTTTTCCAGGCATTTTAAATGACTGTACATACGTGTTGCGCCCATGCAGCATTTCTTGTTAGATAGGACAATGTCATGTCTGACGCCTTGAATGTTGCCACACCTGATAGTAGTCTGCTTTCATGATCTCCCATGAAGTAGATTTGGAGAACTTTGCCTGCTCATCTTCTCCAGTGGTAAGAGGGATCTGGCCAGGATAGACTTGACCCTGGACTTTGAATGTTGGTATGTATCCGTGCTCACGAACTACTCGTAACTCCAAAGGATGTCATCTGGGAACATGAATTGTACTTCAGTATATTTTCCAAGAAGTTTTTGACTCTGTTGTTGTTCCCAGCATGAGAGTCTTTAATGGTGTGGTGTTTTTTCCAATCCCAATGTACTTTCCCATGAGAGCAGCACAGTCCAGCAGATTCTCCTTTGTACTCTCTTTGCACTGTAGTATTCACATTTCTATCCATGCTGCCAATGACAACAGAGGATACTTTCATATTCTATATATATAACATCAGCCATCATCACTACATATAACACCATCCATCATCACTACAGATCGGTAAAGTATTCGAGATTCTCAAGTGGACACACAGACAAACAGACAGACTTCTTTGTTTTATATAGATATAGATCATCACATATAACACCACCCATCATCACATACATATAACATCATCCATCATCACTACATATAACATCATCCATCATCACTACATATAACATCATCCATCATCATACATATAACATCACCCATCATCACTACATATAACATCATCCATCATCACTACATATAACATCATCCATCATCACACATATAACACCACCCATCATCACTACATATAACATCATCCATCATCACTACATATAACATCATCCATCATCACTACATATAACACCACCATCATCACTACATATAACAACATCCATCATCACTACATATAACATCATATATATATATATATATATATATATATATATATATATATATATATATATATATATATATATATATATATATGCAAGTAAATCACTGTAGGCGATCTAGGTATATGTGATAATACTTTGTGTAATTATCACAGTGAGTACGACTAGTCTGTACTCACCCTGAAGATGGAATTACACGAAAGCTGAACTTCTGTGTTTTCCTATATATATATATATATATATATATATATATATATATATATATATATATATATATATATATATATATATATATATATATATATATATATATACATTTCATTTTTATTCCATTTTTAGTCCATATAACACGCGGACTTTCAACATATAATCAACAACCTCACCAGCCAGGACTCGAACCCTCGACCTACTGCGTGGGACCAGGGAACCGATGGTATTTTTATTGATGTCATTATTACTGCTATTGGAATTTTTTTCACTCCTGTATTTTATTTATTGTTTTGAAGAATTAGACTTGAAAAAGAAACGATATAAAATATTGCTAAAGTCTGGTTAGCTAAGGTAGTGATTTTCACTTTACGCCAATGAATCCAAATAAAGTCTCAGAAGAAGGTGAGAAAATTAAGGAAATTGAACTGTACAATCAAATTTTATTCTTTCAATTAGTTTAATGCACAAGGAATAGAACATGTGGACTTACATATACTGTGCAGGTACAGATACAGGGACAAGTATAGATACATAAATTTCAATATAATAACAAAACACAAATGATATATACGCCCCATCATCTTGTCATCTTGTAAACATAGAAAGTGAAGATACACACCAGATTTATTATCTAAAAGGACCATATAATCTGGTTAAAATGTTCAAATACAGGAGCAAACTTGGCTCATTGTTGACATATTGATTAATTCTGAAAAAAACACCATATCCATAACCCGGAAATAAACATTCTAAAAACTATAATTTATAAGACCCTGATACACTTATCCTTCTATTTTTATTAATGAAATATTGTTTGTTTTACAGAATATATCCGATCTGAATAACTCAAACACTCACACTCATCGTATTTGTACATGGAGTTTTCACCTGATCACAGACCCGAAGGATCACTGGTTCGTGATGTCGTGGCGAACGTTAGCAGCAATAGGTTGATTATATTAACTCATACTTGTAAAGCTCGGGTAGTGTGCTAGGTCACGTTGATGGTTCATCCCAACAATTATGTTCCATCCTCAGGGTGTTGCAAGTTACACCACTCATCTGCCAAACTAGATTAATCAGATGACCTGAAGTTGGTGGACCTTATGTGTCCCACAGGTTCAGAACAGCACCGCAGCACCAGTTATAGACTGAGATCTGGTTTCTAAAACCTAAATTAGTTGAGTTTCCCACGACTGGAGAGGTGACACACTTAAGTTGCCACATTAAGTTGCAGCACAAAGACAACTGATCAAGATTTCTTAAGCAAATGCTTTGAGAATAACGCAACTAAATGTGTTTTTTTGTTCACAGTTACGAGAAGAACAATTACAGTAACAGTCTAGTGTTGGATAATCCAGAATCATGATATTTGTAGGCGGGTTGGAATCGCATAAGCTGGAGTTTGGCAGAGCTATAATTATTGAAAGTGTGGTGACGACGGATTGTGATAAGGAATCGATGCTTCACACGAGGGTAATTTAAGCATTTTTTTGACAGTGAAAGACAGTGGTCTCGGGATAAAAGCGACGTAGTCTTCCCTGTCCAGGCATTTAATTAAGATACACCGTCGGGCGGCATATCTGTTTGTTTTACAAGCTTAGAAAATTTAACATTTATCTTAAAATTCAACAAATTGTAATAAATCTAAAAATTATTTTTTTTACTTCATTCACATAGTCAGCTAGACGAACAGAATCGCACTGGTGAGAAAATTTGGACTAACGATGAGTAAATTTGAATTGTTTACACAACAGTGAGTGAAATACTCTACAGTACATTTATTGATATATAATTTATTATACGCATACATCTAGGAGTAATTATAGTAAGCATTGTAGTCCAGGTATAGGTGGTGGCATTGGTGGTGCGTTAAGCCTGGCGGTTGAGGGGTTGGTCACCAACCTGCACCAGGATCACCAGGTAGGTCACCAGCAGGTTCACCACCTGTCAATACAATACACATGAGCCGCTGTATCTAACATATCAGGTGAATTTATCTACTGTATCGTGAATTAGTGAGGAATAATATTTTTTTCGATATTCATAATTTATTTTTACATTGTTTCTTTTATTCATATTTTTTATTGTTATTTTGGTCGAAGTAGAAGAAGGAGATGCAGGAGAATACACCTGAAATATTATGTTTGTTTGACCATTAGTCAGCAAAATTACATTTAGTGATAGTCAGAGAGAAAAGTATCACCTTAAGGTCAAAGATACATATATAAAGACATGAATGGAAAGAAAGAGAAAGGTGAAGTATCCCTCACGACTCACCCCCACCACGGTGCTGTAGTCCAGCCTGTACCATCCATAAAAATCGAATATCTGTAGTGGTTCCAGGAGGTGCAGCAAGTATCTCACCTGTCGGAGATATGACACAGATACTAAACCGGCCTGCAAATATAACACCGGTGTTTAACATGATTTAAGAGCCTAGGCACAGATGTTTCTCATTTACCATCTTAAGTATTGGTGATGTAGCACCTCAAATTATGTTGTAGCTATAATAAATTTTTAACTCCTTAGCCACCAGGTCGAGCAGGCTAATGTCTTGACCCAGGCAGTGTGTGTGTGTGTGTGTGTGTGTGTGTGTGTGTGTGTGTGTGTGTGTGTGTGTGTGTGTTCGCTAAAATGCGTCTAGTGTGGCAACATTACGTTAGTGTTAACTTGCAAGCACTGCTTGCTCCTTCTCGTTTCAGCTACCACTGCTGGCTGGCCCTCGTGGCGAGCAGGAAAACAACTTACATAAGTCTTCCCCTGTCAGTACACAGCCACTTCACCATCAAGACTCCTGCTGTGCTTCCTCGTGGCAACACACGGTAACTGGGTGCCTCGTGGGCCCAGGATAGACTAGCAGGGGATCGCGGAGTAGCAGTGGACCCCCAGAGGGATGGCGCCTAGGCCCACTGGCACGTGGACACGTCCTGGCGCCTATCAACCATTGCCCCACTGCCTTGTGGATTAGCCTTGGTAGGTATAAGGCTACGGGAGTAAACCCTGAACCACAAATTGGCGGTCAAGCCCCGCATCAGGCAGACATGCTTACAGAGCTCCAACAAGACCCCCAACGGTGGTATAGGCGGAAGAGGTGACCAACATGGGAACCCAACGACTACACCTGAGGATGAAGGCAATGCATGATGGACAGGTTACTAAGGCGAAACCCAACAAATTGGGTTATCGGCATTCCATTGCAACTCTCCCTCTCCCGAGTCGTTGCAAGATTTGCACCACTGAATCAGGAAAAGGGAGAGCCAAGATGTGTGGTTACAGTTTGTGTTCCTGCCTTTCCAAATAAATCAACTAGCACATAGCCATCATCCAGCTCATCATACCTCGCATCATCATCAAAACCCCTATACCCCCAAAAGTCCTATGGCGACGGACGAGTAGCGACGGGGACACGCAAAGATGACTGCTGGGAGTCTCTAGTCACAACTCAGCACATAGGTGGCATAGATAAGATGGTCGTTTATGCACTGGGATCTAGGCAGCAGGGCAATCCAGTCCTGTCTCTGCGACTGAGCAGCCCTTTTGAGGAGCCACTCTGCTCACCCCACATGGGGAGGGGACTAGAAAAGGTGCCCTAAGCATAGTCTGCCTAATAAAAAAAAACCTGACTGGGCAACCTCACCCAGTAAGGTCATCTTTATGCGGCCGAAACTATAATCAAATTCACAGATCCAAACAAAAACAAACTATCCAACTTCTTATGGTTGCTGCATGGAATGTCAGGACCCCTCTGGATACTGGCAAAAATGAGCATCCTGAAAGAAGAACTGCCCTTGTGGCAAAAGAGCTGGCTAGGTATAACATCGACATAGCAGCCTTTAGTGAGTCCTGGTTCTTGGACGAGAGTCAACTCACAGAAAGGGGTTCTGGCTATACCTTCTTCTGGAAGGGTAAGACTACTGCAGAGAAAAACCTCATCTATGGAGTTGGCTTTACCATCCGGCAACGCATGCTACACAGGGTAACTGAAATGCCTATTGGGATCAATGAGTGCTTCATGACGCCCCGAGTCCCACTGAATCATTCACGTCATGCCTCTTTCATCAGTGCATACGCCCCAACACTGGATGCAGAGGTTGACATCAAGGAGGCCTTTTACGGTTCTGCTCCTTGGTGACTTCAATACCAGAGTTGGCAGATATGCTGACATTTGACATGAAACAATAGGGAGAAATGAACTAGGTAAGGGTAATCCCAACAGCCTAATCTTCCTCAGCAAGTGTGCTGCACACAACCTCACTATCTCCAATACCTTGTTTAGACAGGCTGACAAGTTCAAAGGTTCATTGCAACACCCACGATCCAAACAGTGGCATCTCATTGACTATATCATTGTCAGAGAAAGAGATCACGGAGATGTCCTCGGCACCCGTATCATACGTGGCTCAGACCACAGTGACACTGATCATCGGCTTGTCAGAGCTAAGCTCTCACTTCACGTCGCCCCAAAACGGCGAAGGCAGCATGCCTGCAGAAGAGGTTTTAATACTAAGCGTCTGGAGGATCCAGAGGCAGTAAATGCTTTCAGAAAGCAGCTTGAACATGGGCTGATAAACAACCCAACAACAAACAACCCAAATCCCAGTGTCGAATGGGATATTCTCGACACTGTCATGTCAAAACCCTGCAGAGAGACCCTCGGCTAGATCGAAAGAATACACCAGGATTGGTTTGATGACAATGACCCGGCAATCAATGTACTCGTCGATGATAAACATGCTGCTTTAACTGACTGGCAGAACAACCCTCACTCTTGGACCAAAGCTGATACCTTCTACAAGAAGAAAGCGGCTGCCCAGTACTAACTTGCAAACTAAAAAACAACTGGTTTAAAAATAAAGCACATAAAACTCAAAACTTGCAGATCACCACAAGATGCTCGAATCTTTCAATTCCACTAAAACATTTAATGGGCGAATCACTCTTGGCACAGCCCCCTTCCACTCATCCGACGGTAACTCCCTAAATAAAGACGAGGAAGGGATCCATCAGCGCTGGAAAGCACAGGTCCCAAAGCATCTTGAGCTGACCCACCTCAGCTATCGTCCATCGCTGCAGTAGGTAGCAACTGCCATCAGAAGATGAAAGATAACAAAGCCTCAGAGCCTGATGGAATCCCAGCCGAGGTGTATAAAGCAGGAGAACCTCTGCTTACTAGCCGTCTCCACTATCCCCTGGAAAATATATGGGACAGGAAGGAAATCCCCTAAGCTCTTAAAGACGTCCTCCATCGTCAATATTTATAAAAATAAGAGAAACCAGCCAGACTATGGCAACTACCGCGGGATTTCGTTGCTGTCCGTAGCTGGCAATATTATCACCCGGGTCCTCCTGAACAGGCTTCTTCCTGAGGCGGAAAATTTCCTCCCAGAATCTCAATATGGCTTTAGACCAACACATGATCTTTGTTGCCCATCAGACATAGAAAAAGTGCAGAGAACAGTATTGCGACCTGTACATCGCCTTCATTGACCTAAACAAGGCCTTCGACTCAGTCAACAGGGAAGCCGTTTTGGCTGCCTGCCAAAATTCATCGCCATCGTTAGGCAATTCCAAGATGGCATGAACGGCAGTGTCCTGCACAATGGCACCCAATCTGAGTTCTTCCCCATCCAAACGGGGATAAAACGAGGATATGTACTGGCACCAACTCTCTTTTCCATTTTCTTGGCTGCCTTCCTTACTCATGCCAGTGCCAATTTAACCGGCTGGGTGGACATCGAGTACCGGATGAAGGAGCTTTTCCACATAAGACGACTTCAGCAGGAACAAAGGTGTCGGCAGCTTCCATTACTGGACTTCAGCAGGCAGACGACCTCACCCTTGTCACTCACACTGAATGCGCCCTACAGGAGAATCCTGAACACCTATGCAGATACATATGCACACTTCAGCCTTGAGGTGAATGTATGTAAGTCTCAATATCCCTTTCAGCCTGCCCCTGGTTCAGCCACACCTCCACCATCCATCCAGCTTAACTGTACTACCGTCTCTAATGTTACCCACTTTCAGTATCTCGGCTCCCACCTGTCCCCACACGCGGACATCGATGAAGAGATTCAACATCGGATTAGATATGCATCTCAAGCCTTTGCAGATTCCATACCCATGTCTTCAGCCGTAGGGAGCTAAAATTATCTACAAACTTGCACATATATCGAGCAGTGGTCCTCCCTGCCCTGCTATATGGCAGTGAGACGTGGGTCACATAAAGAAGGCACCTCAAGGCAGATGAAAACTTTCACAAACTTAATCAATGTTCCATCCTCCGAGTTTGCTGGGAAGACAAGAGAACAAATGTCATTATTCTCGTTGACACCAACTGTATTAGCATCGAGGCTACCATTATCTATGAACAACTATGTTGGATTGGCCATGTTTCCAGCATGGACGACAGTAGACTGCCTAAGAAGCCACATTACAGTCACCTAACGAACAGTAAACGTAACGCTGGCGAACAACTGAAAAGGTTTAAGGATGGTCTTAAGACAAACCTGAAAAAATGCCAAATCAACCCCCTCAGCTGGGAGACAATTATTCCATACTGCAATGCTTGGAGGAGCACCACAGGAGAAGGTGTCAATATTTTGAGTTAGCCCGACTGCAAACCTTGGCAGAGAAGCGCCAACTGTATCTCTTTGTTTACCCTGTAACTGGAGTTACAGTCTCTGATCAGTATACTCAAAACAAATATTTGTCAGCTGACCCCGTAAGCGAGACAGTATTCGAGGCCGTAACTTACAGGAACTCATTAACTGCTGTAACATGCTCAACTCAGATATAGTAAGTCGCTATTTCCCTATTGGATAAAAATATTAATATATGCTGTAATAAAGTTTGTTAGACTTGTTTTATCATCGAAAAAAGAAGAAAATGTTAAGGTTAAGTAAAGATTTGGTTAAATAAAGGTTTGGTTAGGTAAAGGTTAAGTTAGGTAAAGATTAGGTTAGGTAAAAGTTAGGTAAAGGTCAGGTTAGGTAAAGGTTAGGTTAGGTAAGGTTAGGTAAGGTTAGGCTAGGTTAGGTAAAGTTTGGTAAGGTAAAAAATGTGATGCCACTGTTATGCAGTTTTACAACCTTTCTCTCTATCTCTCTCTTCAGAGTTTTACACAGTAAAAAGGATTGTTAAAGTCATCTCATATGAAACAGTTATGGCAACTGGAATTAAAGCTGAATAATTTATCTCCACAGTCTACTGTACCTGAGCCTTGACGAAATAGTTTGACGATTGGCAACTAAATTTCTTCAACATTCCGGCCGCCTTGTCGACCTGTTGGTTATAGAAGAAATCTTTCTCAGGAGATTTGTGTGTCAGAATTATATTACTGAGGACACCAAAAACATGACAGTATTAAGTGGGTGTATTAGACCATGTCTAACAGACAGTGGGCTACATGCATTAGTTTTATATAATTACAGCACTCACGATAATTAAACTATGAGCAAGTGTCTAGTAAATAGAGCCTTAGTAATACTGGTGCAAGTGACGTCTAGGTCACGTAATCTTTCAAATGACCGCTGCACATCACTGCCCAGCTGAAGTCAGCAATAACTAGCTGGTGACACCAGTCAACCCAGGTATCTCGGACACACCACAGGTGTGTTAACGAAGCTCGCTACAACTCGCCTTAAGCTATACTAACAGTCATTGCTCATAGTGTTAATTAAGGTGATGTCATACGTTAATTGTGCATAGACTATGTTAACAATAAAAAGAGAAAAGACAATTTGGGTTTGAAGCCTTTACCTAAAAACAATTATTTGTGTACTTATGTGTGACCAAGCTACTATGTGTTCTAGGAAGTATTTGACGAGGTACATAGAGGTACATGAAAACCACAACCGAGATATTCTGGGAAAAATCATTTGTTAACAAGTATAGAAAAATATATACAAATGGCAAGTTTATATATTTGTAATTATTTTTATTTGATAGTTTCCAAATTACAACTAAAAATATAAAGATTGTGAAGCAAGAAATAAACGTAACCTAACCTAACCTAACCCGACCCAACTTGCTCAACCCGACCCCCAAATTAGTGATACAGCATTTAATCATCAGGTGAAATAAACTGGGGTCCTTTATCTTCACATGATCCAAGTAAGTATCCACAAAGGCAGATTTTGTTTTTAAACTCACCTGTAATAAAAGACAGGAGAAGGACAGTGATTAATCTACATAATGAATAGTTACCATCATCACTAAAATATACTAACGGCCACACCTCTTACTCCCACCAGGATGTTATAAGATAAATGAATATCCGGGATTAAATTCATCGTGCGTTATAGTGACAAGTACACCCCTGCCTTATAAAGGCAGGAACACCCCTGCCTTATAATGGTAGGAACACCCCTGTCTTATAATGGCAGGAACACCCCTGCCCTATAAAGGCAGGAACACCCCTGCCCTATAAAGGCAGGAACACTCCTGCCATATAATGGTAGGAACACCCCTGCCCTATAAAGGCAGGAACACCCCTGCCCTATAAAGGCAGGAACACCCCTGCCCTATAAAGGCAGGGACACCCCTGCCCTATAAAGGCAGGAACACCCCTGCCTTATAATGGTAGGAACACCCCTGCCTTATAAGGGCAGGAACACTCCTGCCTTTTAAAGGCAGGAACACCACTGCCTTATAATTGCAGGAACACCCCTGCCCTAAAAAGGCAGGAACACCCCTGTCTTATAATGGCAGGAACACCCCTGCCTTATAATTGAAGGAACACCCGTGCCCTATAAAGGCAGGAACACCCCTGTCTTATAATGGCAGGAACACCCCTGCCTTATAATTGAAGGAACACCCCTGCCTTATAATGGTAGGAACACCCCTGTCATATAATGGCAGGAACACCCATAATGGCAGGAACACCCCTGCCGTATAATGGTAGGAACACCCTGCCTTATAATGGCAGGAATATCCATGCCTTATAAAGGCAGGAACACCACTGCCTTATAATTGCAGGAACACCCTGCTGTATAATGGTAGGAACACCCCTGCCTTATAATGGCAGGAATATCATCCATGCCTTATAATGGCAGGAACACCCCTGCCTTATAAAGGCAGGAACACCCCTGCCTTATAAAGGCAGGAACACCCCTGCCTTATAAAGGCAGGAACACCCCTGCCTTATAAAGGCAGGAACACCACTGCCTTATAATGGCGGGAACACCCTTGCCTTATATTGGCAGGAACACCCTTGCCTTATATTGGCAGGAACACCCTTGCCTTATAATTGCAGGAACACCCTTGCCTTATATTGGCAGGAACACCCTTGTCTTATATTGGCAGGAACACCCTTGCCTTATATTGGCAGGAACACCCTTGTCTTATAATTGCAGGAACACCCTTGTCTTATAATTGCAGGAACACCCTTGCCTTATATTGGCAGGAACACCCTTGTCTTATATTGGCAGGAACACCCTTGCCTTATATTGGCAGGAACACCCTTGCCTTATATTGGCAGGAACACCCTTGCCTTATATTGGCAGGAACACCCTTGTCTTATATTGGCAGGAACACCCTTGTCTTATATTGGCAGGAACACCCTTGTCTTATAGTGACATATCACCCCTGACTTATAGTAACATGTCACCCCTACCTCACAGTGACACGTACACCTCTACCTCACAGTGACACAACAATCTTACCTCATTAATGAAGTTTTGACCGACACTGCACATGTTAATCAGCATGATTG
Organism: Homarus americanus; assembly: GCF_018991925.1. Classification (NCBI taxonomy): domain Eukaryota; kingdom Metazoa; phylum Arthropoda; class Malacostraca; order Decapoda; family Nephropidae; genus Homarus; species Homarus americanus. The sequence continues at coordinate 34,526 of NW_024743296.1, read as the reverse complement.
TTGCCCCCAACAGTAAGGTAAAGGTAAAGCCTCCCTCAAAGTACCCGCGAGACAGTGTGTATATAGTTGCCACACATAATATCAGGCCCGTCACTAGTATTGTTGTCATCCCAAGGAAGAAGTAGTCAGTCAGCTTCTCTCGTGTTTCTTCGACCTAAAAGTTAAAAAAAAAAAAAAAAACGGTAATAAAGTGGAAGATATGTTGAGAAATATATGTCTCACAATGTGATATTAACCTACACGTTTGTATTTGGTATTCATGTTGGATGCACAGTAAGTATATGGTTTTATTGTTCATGTACAAAAACAATACTTTGAAAATTACATATAAAATAACTTCGTTGTTTATGAAACTTAAATCAAGACCCATTATAAAGAATTTGTGTACAGTTCCTAATTAATCTCATTGAAGCTTTGTGATAAATTAGTTTATTTACCAACAGATGGCGCGCCTACCTGTGCATACTAATTATCAATGTTGGGAGGACCAATCACTTGGTAATGTGGTCAAGTGAGGTACACAACAATATGTAAGGGAGGTTATATATTCCCCAAAGTGTGATTGTCAATAAACTGTAACCATTCTTCCTTTACTACAATTCAACGGCGTGACATCATTTGTGTATCCCCCTCCGGGAGCGGGGGGAGACGTGACATCACTGCAGATTTGGTGTGAACACAACAGCTAAGTTATGAACCGTTTGTGAATCATTCTTACGATAGTTCATGTGGACTTCAGATCTCCCGGCAGTTATGAACTTCGTATCTCAGCAGTGTTAGTGAATTTGGGCCCTGGCTACTTATTGGGAGGATACCGCTGCTTTCATTCGTTGAATGACACTAATGAGATAACATTTGCACAGGCTCCCATATCAATGTCTAGGGATAACTGATTGTTACCTATCCTCGCTGGTACAGTCAACACCTGCACCTTGTTTAACGCGGCGATTAATGAACCGGTAATGGAAGCGTTGTGTTCTTGATCTTTTGACACTATCCCAGATCTGGTTCCTAGACACACCCATCTTCCCCATAAGTCTGTTGACGTGTCTCGTCGTTCTGTGTACTCCTTCCATTGTCACAGTTTGGCTTTACAGTCCTCCATATTATGGGTATGGGGTTCATGCAGCACACACCATTTACTTTGAGTGCCCTTTGTGTTCAAAGGCATTTTATTCATTTGTTTTTTTGGAGGTTTATTAGAATAATCTTGATTAATAAAGTCATGAGAGGATCCTTTCCCTTGGTCTTGCCGTGGTCCAGAAGAATAAACTTTCTTTTTGTCCTCTGAACCAACAGTTATCAGTGATATGTCCTTTCCTTTTGTAGATTTTGCAGAAAGTTGCCTTTTTGGGTTTTGTTCCGGTGCAATTTTGGTGCTGATCCTTGGAACTGGTGCTATTGGCATATCCCTAGAAATAGTTCCACCACAGCAAAAAATTCCTCCACGTGATCTACAAGCTTAGTCATTGCTTTATATTCTATCTTTCTATTGGAACTCATTTATCTTCACGAAACTTTCCATAGTTATTTTCCCTTGGTCATCAAACCAATTTGAGTATGTCATGTAAGATATGAGATCCATCACTGTGTGTACGGCAATAGCTTGTGCCTCTTGTACGTTGTGAACAAAAACACTCGTACCTATATGCTCTGCCATCTTAAAGATCCAAGTGCTCCGAGAAAGATGTAAAATGATTCCTAAACATTGGGTAGTCGAGGTTTTCATCACCAATGACTGTGGTGTACAAAATTCTGTGTTCCCGACAACCAGTTTTGACGTTGCTTCGGACGTACGAGATTTTATTCTTATCTTTAACATCATTGTGATGCATTACGTCTTCGTATGCACTTAGGAATGTCAAGAAATTAAAACCTGCGTATTCACCTATAAATTCCTGTACCTTGACAGTACAAGTATTTGAAAGTATTTTTACAGTTTGATAGACCGAAGAGGTCTACTGTATGTGTTTGTAGAATCACCTGTAGCCATGCTTGCAAAGTTAGTTAAAGCACTCGTCTTGTCTAATGTTAATTTCTTCGAAATGAAAATATACGTATTCTTCACATCAATTAACTGACTTCATACGAGTTAACTCTATTTGGCTACTTTGTGGTAATAATTCCCTAGTTGCTTCCAGGTCTGATGAGTCCTGAAAATTTTCGGTATCCATATCTGAGCCTGAGTCACTAGTTTCCTCTTTTAAACCCCCAAATAAGGAAAAAGGTTATGTATTAATTAAAATTCAACATAACACACTAATTTGCCAACTCGAGGAGTGAATGCAAAAGCATTCATAGTTAGTTATCGAAATAAAAAAAAGAAAGAGAATTAAAAGTACATAAACTTTGAGATAGTTTTCTTACTTTGATATATGAGTTATCAAATACCTTTATTTAATTTAACTTTTAGGCATTTGGGCATATGGTTTAATATATATATTGACTACCATGTGAAGAAAGACACTTGTGTTTGTGTAGTCTGTAAGAATAATAGATGTTGTTGTCTACCTGAAGTCTGGACTGTAGAATCCATAGATGTTCAACGATAGCTGGGACCTTGCTCACGAGTGGTGACGTCGGAAGTCGATGATGTTCGCCTCTAGAGGTTGATGATGTCACGCTTATGTTGATTAAAGTTGGGCTGTAGCTCATTGTAGATTTTATGTAACATCTGGTGCCGCAATCGCTTGTGGTAAATGTATAATGTCGAGAGGAGGAGGAAATGATGGCACACCCTCTCATAGCTGCGTGGAACCTTCGACAGCTTCTCGGCAGGGGCCGGGAGGTGTCATTTACACTTAAGTGCTGGTAGATTTCACTACTGGGTACTTGAGACTCATTTTTTTAATAAGAAAGCCTCTTTTTATATTGTCTCTTTATCTTATCACTACTGGTATTCTGTTCTCTAGTATAAGTACTTTGCCACTGTCAGCTTAATGTGAATTTTTTTTTGAAGATTCACTTAAATGTCACTTGTGTTTACACTCTTCACTGATTTTCATATTCATCTTACTGCTTGCCACCAATTGTTATAGTGTCTTTTATAACTCTTATATTGTAGTTAATTTCTGTAACTCTTAAGTGGCAGGTTCTTGAGGTAAACACTTCTTAGTCTTTTCGGTGTTTTATTTAAGTTGCACGCTATGTACACTGATAAGATCTAAGAGTATATTGGGTAAATCATCTCCAGGGAAGAAGTCTAATTAGCACTTGTGAGTTACCCTGTGACACCAGAAAGTGTCACCATAGAGGAGAACTGTTGAATTGAATTGAATTGAATTGAATTGAAACACTTTATTTAGCCAGAAAAACACGGATACAGAGCGGATAATAATAACAATTTTAACATTGCTGAACCAGTTGAGAGCCTGAGCTCTCCTGCTAGCAACCTTGTAACAACCTTATTTGTCTACACTAACCTTGTTAAGGTTTGAACCTTTGAGGAAGTTGCTAGCTCAGGCCTCATTTGTTTTGGCTAAGCTGTCCCCTTTGCTTGCTTGCCAAACAGTTCATGACAATTGTTATGTTTACGAGTAAATATATGTGTGTATATTGGGGTATATTTATTTATAATACTAAAGTGCAATAATACACACACACACACACACACACACACACACACAGCGAAACCAATATTATTTTCACCCTGGTCTCGGTGGTTAATTATTGTCTGACATTCCACTCAATTAATATTTTGGGGAAACTGAAAAAAAATTCTTGTTTATATTACCTGTAAAATGCGCGACTCTAAGTCATGTAGAGGTGAGCTAGTTGTGGTGAAGTCCATCATAGTTGTAGCAATGTCGTGCTGGCCTTTGGTGGGTTGCAGGTTGTGGGAGGGAAGATGTTGAGCAAGGGACACCACATCCTCCACCGCCTCCACCAGCTGCTGCGCCAATATTGAAAACGTCATCCTGAAGAACAGATGCGACATATACAAGGATGGGACGCTGAAAAGGGTGTTGAAGAAGAAGCAGATTTTCTCGGCGAGGGAGAGATGCGGGTAGTTGATGTAGAACGGCACCGAAAACAAGACCATCGTCGCTTCCACCAACATTACGATAATGATATACACAAGCCTCATGTGACACTGATTTCCAAGTGTGTTTGTCTTCACTCTTGCGTGAAGATCTGTTAAGGCAGATGCCAGTTTGCTGCTCTTGGAACAGAGCAAAGCTGACACAAGACTTGTTATCATAAATGCTAAGGATACAGAGTACTTTAAAACTATGCCGCCGATGTCGTTCCTGAACATGGTTAAGAATAATTTCACGATTTGCAGAGGAGTAATGATGTTGATATATAATTGTATGAACATGTCCCAAAGAAAGAGTACTAAGCTGAACTGGTGAGGTGAGGGAGTCTGGGTGTTGGGCCAGGTGTAGGGGAACATTCCTACCACTTGGAGAACAACAGCCAGTGACCGTAGTGACCCCTGTCGCAGGTCTTGTATCAGCGTCGTCATCTTCCCTCTTGAGCGGTGTCCGCTGCAGGAAAGAGCCTAACTTAATCTTCTATTACTGGTATTATCAGGCTATGTAATTCTACTGTCACTTTAGTTTCACGTGTAAAAATACAAGTCTTTCCAATAAACCTGTAACAACTGTCTGGTTCAGTCAGCGTCAGTGATTGTTATTGCAGTACTACCACATTGGAAACATCTTTTTGTTCGATTTGCGATGCTAAGCAACGTTGGGTTTGGTCAGTACTTGGATGGGTGACCACCTGGCCCTAAGAACACAAGATGCTGCTGCCATAAGGCCTTTACTGGAAATTAGTATCTTGTGGCTTTGTCAGCTGTCCTTGGTCAAGTTGATTAAATAGCAATTATTATTAATCGTTTATGCACAGTAGTGACTTTGGTTGGCAGGAACTGTGCTACCGCTGAGGTTCACAGGATGTAGTGGGGCCGATGCCAGGAACTGTACTGCCGCTGTGGTTAACAGTAGGTGGTGGGCTGTGGCCAGGAACATATATTGTGTAATACTCAGAGAATCGATAGCCATCACGAGCAAATGTGTTCGTGTTTACCTCGCCTTGAAAGCAAACAGACTTTAAACTCTGGCTTGATAAGAACAGAGTCACAGCATACTTATTGAAGGCAACCGTTGATATACTATGAGTACCGTGGTGTATATGTCAACACGCGGCAATTATTGGATATTACCAGTACTTTGTTTGAGTTACCAACGAGGAAGTAGGTGATGTCACCCTGACAGCCTCCATTATCTTTATTAATAACCAGGTTAAGTATCTTGTGTACAATATTATTAAGGTCGAGGAGAAGTTTCAGCAGTAAGAATTTGTGTGTGTATTTATTGTTTACCTTGCTATCATTTACGTCAATTCCAATAAGGAGATAATAGACAACTTTAAAAACTCTCTCTCTCTCTCTCTCTCTCTCTCTCTCTCTCTCTCTCTCTCTCTCTCTCTCTCTCTCTCCTGGACTGAATACGACTACATCAGGTCCTGGAATATTATGTTTATGAAAACTTATTATTGGCATTATTACTCTTAAACGATTTATATTATTTATTATTATTACACTCAATAATTGTTAATAATAGCGATAGCACTAGTGGTATTCGTAATAGTAGCAGGAGTCACAGTAGTAGCCGTAGCAGTAGATAGATACAGTATATGTTTGGATACATTACATCTGGCGTCATAGCAGTTAGGTGACATCGTATTTACTGTTAACTGTTTAAAAATTATGAAACAGAACTATATATAAAAATCCATATTTACAGATACAGCTATACTTCCAGTGTGTGGTTAAGAAATAATAGTGTTATATACCCTAGAGGAGGCCAACCCTCCTCGAAACTCCCCAAGAGAAACTCCATACTTTGTAAACAAAACCTCTATTCCGAGAACTATATAATATAATGGATGCCCCTCCAACTAGGGGATGACCGGCCATAGGGCCACCTAGGCGTGAATTTGTTTAAGGTGTAGAAGCTGTCGCCAACACAACAACCACACCCTAAGATAACGAGTTGCATGACCTAGTGTCAAGGAATAATCCGTGAAGTCCGGATAACTCGTCAACTTCACTGGCTAACAATTACTCCGGAACACGATCCACAAATCCATTAACATCCAGTTTCCTAATTACTGCTGGGTAGACAAAGGAAAATGACGTAAAGAAACTTGCCCATAATTTCATCCTGCCTGGGGATCGAACCTGTGTTCCCTCGCTTGAGAGGCGAGCATGCTCACTATTACATCACAGGTTGCCAAAACTAGTGATATGCAAAAGCTACCATCTCAGCCCCGAGCTCTTGAGAGATGCCTCCTCTTCGGGTCCCCCAGACTGGGACAATCTACCAACTCTCGGGCCATCAAATGGTCATGTGGCAGCCTAAATGGGAGATTCGAAGCCTGTCCATGGCTATCCCCCACCTCCTTGGCATTTAAGACCTTGTTTAGGACAGTATCAGTAGTAGAAGTAGGAGTTATTTTAGTAGTTGTAATAACAGTAGTAGTTGTTGTAGTAGTTGTAGTTGCAGTAGTGGTAATAATAACATCCTTATTATCTCCGTTTATATTAACAATATTACCCTGCCCTCAATTGGTAAAGGTGTGTAAATTTGCATCAAATTTAGTACGTTTTATCAATATGTATCAAGGCCCACATAATAAACTTTTGGGCCAAGTCGTCCCCAAATTGACCTAATGTTGACATGGTAACAGTTCATGTAATGATAACACACAGGGTTTCTCAACTGTTAAAGGAAACGATGACATGAGGCAGTTTCCAGCGGCTACTCCAATGATTTAAAGTAAGGTTTTGATGATGATGAACAGTGTCACTATTTCGATATTTATCCTGCCATGGTAGCGGTTCGCGGGTAGGGTTTGTGTCCGCTGGGTAATGTTTGATTGTTACTAAAGTACTCTTATTATTATTGTTATTGTTCCTTTGTTGTTATTTTTCCCGTACTGTTGATTTTACTGTTGCTATCAAACAGGGAGGTACTACCGCCTGGGAAGATATTGGAAGCATAATGTGCTGCCGTATGACATAACCATAATAGTAACCAAGTGCCAGGTCGTTGATCTGGCTTATGCCACATTTATACACAATTGCAGGATCTCAATTTATTATTATTATTATTATTATTATTATTATTATTATTATTATTATTATTATTATTATTATTATTATATATATTAAGTTCATACATTTTATTATTATTATAATTTTATTATATTTTCGCCCACTAGGCCTTGATGTGGGTCATAAAATGACCTGTGCTGGGTGGGCGAATGCCCCTAAAAAAAAAAATGGTTTCCCAGCTAGTATCCAAGCTCTTTCCGCTCAGAAAGCCTGCTCCCTTGAAGGTCGGCAGTGGCATTGTAAAGATCATTTGCTGCATCACCAAACTTGTTATTGCTAATGATCATTTGAGGTAGGACGCGGGAACTGAGATACAGCTTTGACTTTATCATTAACTGTATGTATGCCCTCACCGTCAACTACATGACCAAGGAAATGGATTCTGGATTTTAAAAAATCGCACTTCGAGAGTTTTATTTTGAGGCCTGCTGTAGAAAGTTTGGCCAACACTTCACGCAGTTTAATGAGATGGGAACCGACGTCCTTACTGACTACTATTAGATCATCCAAATAAGCGCAGACTGTGGTACCAATTAGTCCGGCAAACAGGGTGTTGATCATTCTTTGAAATGTTAGTGGGGCATTTCTGAGACCAAATGGCATTCGTAGAAACTCAAAGTGGCCTAGAGGCGTGCTAAATGCCGTGATTTCTCGTGATTTCTCATCGAGTGGTATTTGCCAGTACCCACTAAGCAAATCTAAGTTGCTAAATACCGCATTATCCTTGCCTAAGGATTGCAATATGTCGCCAAGATAGGCATTGGGTACCTATCAGGGATCGTTTGATCATTGACGCGCCTGAAATCTATGACAGGGCGCCATCCACCATCCTTTTTCGGGACGAGGAATAATGGGCTATTAAAGGGGGATTTTGAGTGTCTAATAACATTCTCATCTAACATACCCTGTACCATATCTTGTACTACAGCGCGCTGGCTATGAGGTAGTCTATAAGCTGGTACGTAAATAGGGTTGGTTCCCTCCTTTAACGCTATATGATGGGATGTTAAATCTGTCTGACCTAGCGTTTCCCCTGGCAAGGCTACTATATTTCTATAGTCGGCAAGCAGCTCTAAAAGACGTGTCTTGCTCTGTGGATGATCGATCACCTTAACATGTGGTGCTATTTGATCTATCCTGGCCAGTCGAGTCTGTTGGCATTTCGCAACAATACCTCGAATTGGGAATTTAGTAGGCTGCACTTCGACATTGTTGTGATATACTAGAAAATCACACAAATAACATCCTTTCTTTAAGATTCGTTGAACGCCTGTTCGATTTAGAATCAGTACGTCGGTCAAACCACCAGGGCGTATAGTGCTCAGGGTAGATTCACATGACAGCCCTTTTACCTTGCATGTTTCCGGGAGACACACAACATCTGTGCCCGTGTACACGTTGGGTAGTTCGACAGTTGCTTTGGTGATTTCCTCATTTTGGTAATGGAGAGTACTCTTCAACACTGCTGGTACGATCGTCCAACTCTTGCTGCTGTAATCACTCTGGGAAGGTGTGTGGTTGAGGTTCAAGAGGTATCTCTGATGCATGATCCGCCTTCCTCTTAATAGGATTGGTAGACAACACTTTCGTCCTAGCGGTGAGCATAGCTTCAGAATGACTCATTGCTGTGTAGGAAACACCTTTAAACGTAACACTATTATTACTTGGAAGAACATCTATCATGTTCTTTCGAAGAGTTGGTAGACCAAGTAACCCGTCGGCTGGCAAACTAAACTGCTGGACTATATAGAAGTCCGCGTAGAAGGGAGAACCACGTCTTGAGAATCTGAATGGTAATGTCACCATTCCTTTGATGCTCAGCTGAGTACCGGAAACTCCTTCGAGCTCAGCGTTACTAGGCCTCCATTTGAAGTTGCGTTGAGGGAACTTATGTTGTAACTCGTGATATGATGTCAAGGCTAATACATTAGCGCAAGCACCTGTGTCTATATAAAGAGCCAATCTGGTATTATCCACTCTTCACCGGCACTGACAACACTTCCACTTCGCGAAGCGCCGATACTAACGAGGCCGCTATAGAAGTGCTGTGAGGAGGGGTGGGGATTACCCTATCTAGCCCTCTCCTTGTTGTGGTGTGCGCTGGTCTTCCCCCGACGACTTGTCCTGGGGACGTTTCTGCTTGCGCCTATACGACACCTCCGTTTCACTAAGGTCCACTTCCCTAGCCTTTATTAGCAAATCGCACTCATGTGAACTATGAGATGTCGATTTGTGAAGAGTGCACCATTTGCGCGCTTTCTGGTTAAGAGGAGGTGCTGGTTTGACTCCCTCACTGTTTGACCTTGAGAATGGCTTTGCACCGGGTGTGGCCTTAAAATGTGCACTATTACCTCGGAGCTGAAAACAATCTTCCATTACGTGGCCACGTTTATACAATGTGCGCTTCTTAAAGATGTTTTCTGTTTATATGTCAGGCTGGGAGGAGCAATCGGAGCTAGCTGTGTCGCATAAGGAGTCTGGGAGTGAGGCATCTGCTCCATCTGAGGTAGCTGGGGTTGCGGTGACGTCACTGAGGGCTGCGCCAGTAAGGGGCCCATAGCCTGGGGACAGAGCTTGTTTGCCTAATCCACCATATCCAGGGGTGGTTCATACTGTACTTCCTGTGCCAGGCTATATAAGGGACGACGGACGGAAAGGAGAAAACTTATTAGTTCTATCAATGTTTCCACATTGTCCTCTGGCATATCACCCCGTGAGTTGTACCAGTCTGAGGACCGGAAGGTCGCTTGCATAATATGCAAGCGACCTTCCGGCGAGGTTCGCCAGGATATGCAATGCATATCCTGGCGAACCTCGCCTGCAATGTCGACAGCGTCGACAGGCGTTTCATTGCGTTTACCTGGAGTACAGCGATCCAACCATCTGAATATCCATTGCAGCTGGCCCAGCTGTGACCTATCCCCAAAAATCCCAATTAACGTTCGCTTAAACTTTTCATAGTCAGGGCTTTGCAAACCAAACGCATTCAAACGACTGCCGGCATAGGAACCCTGCGTTTTATGGGAACGTACATATGCTTTTTTTTCTTCGTCAGTCGTTCTGTGACTAGTGCGCATGCTATCTTCACATGCACGAATAAAATGTGCGACCCTATAATCATCTTGTCCCGTGAAATTTCGAACATAGTCGCCGCGCTGCATGATATTAATAACATTATCAGATTTAGGTGTGGTAGTAGTACTGGTGTGAGGGTTAGAGGACGCCATTGTAGTGTTAGTATTAAGCAAGTTAGTATTCTTACTCCTAACAGAAGGCTGGGTTAATAAGGTTGGCACCAATTTAGCAACAGACACACTATCACCTGTAACAGGGGTAACTGTTTTTGTATACTTAGGTGAGGTACTATATTGATTACCAGATCGTAGGGTACGACGGTTTAAGTCGTCAAACGATTCGTCAATAACTTTCTCACTACTTCCTACCGACTCATTTAACTGTGATCCCGACTCAAAATCTATGTCAGTCTGGGCTTGATCATCGACGAGTTGGTTATAAGCATACAGTTGCGCTAGGCGTTCAATGTCATCCACATTAGACATGGGAAACTTAGAAATTATCTATTAGTCCCCCTTGGGTCAATGAATACTTAACAGTAAGCAGATCACTTGCCTCTCATTTACAAGACAAATGAATATGAACTGTAGTTAATTATTAAACAATCAATAAGAAGACAGACACTTATAAACCACTGTAAATTATAGGATTTCAATACATTAATCTTACATTCGACACTTTATCATTGAAATAATCCTATCTGACGAACCTATCGGTGTGAAGATATCTCTCGAACGTGTTCATGTGTGTAGAATTATGTAATTTAAATACCTATTTATACAGGGTATTACGTCTGTATAGAAAATGTGATCCTTCAAGCTGAGTTCTGAATCGAGTGGTGGGTGGAGGGTGGGCGGGGCATCTTCGTAGTGATGCACGCGCTGCTCCCGGTTTCCTTGGCAACGATGAGACGCTTCTGCCTTGGCGAGAGCCGAGTCCACTGCAAACTAGGGGAGTTTCTGTACCAGAGATCAGAAACTGCTGATGATTGGTTATCACTCTGGTCGTTGCTGGGTCACTAGCGAAACTGCCGTGTGCCAAGTCTTCACAGTCTACGTATATATGGAGATTTTGTATGACACCGGAACTTCGTAATTAACGCTGACGACACAACAAAACTGTTCAGCTGCTTGTGAAATACCAATTGTTAGTCCAGGTTATGAAACCTTTCTTCAACACTGCAACACTGTAACTAGAAAATGCTGAGTGGGGTCTACTTCAACAGGTACAATCTGGATATATACCAACAGGCTGTAATATATGTATATTACGAATTCTGCACGTTTTTGTATGTGACAGAGATAAGGAGCACTCACTAAATATCGTCTCAATACGGGATATAGTTTTAAACACTCGGATTATGTAACGCATCACTGCTGTGTGTTTTCTGTTTTTCACAAAACACAGATGGTTGATACGACTACCAGTTTAAGAATCCGTACACACCGCTACCACCTATATGAATCTGCTGCTTGTGCAATTAACCAGGCCGTTCACATATATTTATTATTTGGGTTAAAGTAACGAAACCCAAACGGTTGTTCCTTTGTTTTATTATAAAAGGGTTGTATATATAATTCCTGAGTGTAGATCTACCGTAAGTCTCACTGTCTAGGAGTGAATGAGAAGGGGACGGCGTTTATGTATTATAAACGTTAGGTCATGTCCTTACGATATAAGTTGATGTGAGCGACTGAAGCTTAAGGGCCTCCCAGCGAGGGCTTACAGAAATGCTGACTATGGGACTCGCCCTCTTGGGAGAGTTGCCCGCTCACGTGTCCAACTCATGTCTTACTCATTGACAGTGGAAAGTTACAGGGTGGTGAATCTGAATATAATATCAGATGTATTGACCCATTTATATAATATGTTCTATTGATGAGACAGGGGCCCATTACAAACTCTCAACCCATCAGCATCCAGGCCTGAAGGGCCTGCCACTCCCTGTGTCTGCAATGTTTTTGTTTGTTTTTTTAACCCTCCCTCCTGTTATTTTTTCGAACATGACAGCGTTTGGAGGGACATATGCACTCTAGATTCTAGAGTGCATATGTTCTAGAGTCTGGAACATTATGTCTTCCTCTACACTTGCAACTTTTTTCCTTTAGTTGCTCTATGGTCTCTGTATTGGCAGCACACCTCCAGAAGATTGCTAGTACTACTACTACTACTACTACTACTACTGATTACTAATCGTACTACTAATCACCACAACTATACAGCAACTATATAACTACCAGTACTATTACGATTACACTGTCACTATCAACATTACTATCAACTTTTGTTTATACTATAACGATTAGTACAATTTTCTCATAACTCAAGCCGTAATTTAACAACGTAGTACTTTTCTTGTCAACGATGATAAACGCTCGTAGTGCTAAGTTTATGCACCCCTAGAGTCATTTCGTGAACTATTACACATATATTCTTCGTATCGTAAACTTTAAATTATCGTGAAAAAATACCAGGAATATTTATTATATCGTTTAACAATAATTATCAAAATTATTGCCTATAAATATTTTAAGGCATCTCGTGAATGGTGGCCATAGAGAGGGTGCCCAGCTAGTAATATGGATCATGTACTAACGTCAAATCAATCATAATGGATCTTCTAGTAGTGTAGGAAAGAAACTAGAGCAGAGCTGGGTAAGAGCCTCTCTAGGAGCTGTGCTAGAACATAGTTGATTATTTGATCGGAGTACATCAGATTCTAAAGTACCCTTGTATATCATGATGGCTGTAAGAAGAATGTGCAGGACAAAATGACAGTATTAATACACACGCATATCAATACCTCCCTGCAGCTCAGTCTCATGTTGTTTAGACCTAGTACGTAACGGGAAATGTGAATGAGTGGGTGACGGAAATCCAAGCTCTGTCAGATATTGCTAAAACAGTCAATGCGGCTTTTGCGGCATTCACCCATGGAGTCAAGCATCGCTGGAATTTCCTGATGCGCACTATCCCTGATATTGGACCCCTTCCCAGCCCTCTGGAAGAAGCCATCAGTGTTGCTTTTATCACGACACTAGTGAAAAACCCTCACTTAACCCCTGCAGAAAGGTCACTCCTTGCACTACCACCGAGACTAGGAGGATTGGGATTGACTATTCCAGTGGAGTTTGCCCATACAGAACATGAGAACTCTGTCAAGCTCATGGCAGCTCTCACTGAGCTCATAATAGATCAGAATGCGCCAAGTCAGATGGATACCAATGAATTAAACAAGATTCGACGGTCCATTACAACAGAGCGGCAGCACACCCAAAGTGATAAACTGCAACAACTGTTGAAATAAGAGCCAGAGAACGTGAAAACAACGTTACCGATAAGGGCAAAAGGCTTCATCCTTAATAAATAAGAATTCACTGACGCCATTGCTCTAAGGTACGTTAGGCCAGTAGAAGGTTTGCCCTCCCAATGCGTGTGCGGCTCATCTTATGTCATGGACCACGCCATGCTGTGCAAGAAGGGGGTCTTCGTATGCATGAGGCATGACGAAGTAAGGGATCTAACAGCAAATCTACTGAGGGAAGTCTGCCACGACGTCATGGACGGTGAAAACCTCCGTCACAGGACTTCAAACACATCCAACGAAGCCCGTCTGGACGTCAGTGGTTGAGGATTCTGGACGCGGAAACAGCGAGCCTTTTTAGACATTAGGATTTTTTATACCAAGGCCGCATGACACCGCAACCTAGCTCTCCATGCTGCACACAGGAGGAATGAGAACGACAAGATTATGGAATAGGGAGAGAGAATTCAGAACGTTGATCAAGGCAGCTTCACTCCTCTGGTGTTCACAACCTCTGGCGGGATGGGACCAAGTGCAAGATACTTCTACGCCAGACTCGCGGAGGTGCTATCCGAACAGAAGCAGCAGCCCAGAAATTATGTTACAGCCTGGATGAGATGTCGACTGTCCTTTCTGCTTAGGTCTGCATTGCTTTGCCTCAGGGGAACGAGAGCATCGGCCCCAAAGCCGACAACAGTCGCAGATATAGACTTTGAGGCAACAGTCACTGAATGCCGCATAGATCTGCGGCTCAACTAACTCAACACAGCTAGGGTAGCTACTTATGTATTAGGATTGTTAATTTTAATGTGTGGCTATTGGGGGAGGCTGGTGGCCATTTTTCAATTTAAAAAGGAAAAAAGAAAAAAGTAGTAGTAGTAGTAGTAGTATCAATAATATTTATCGAGGTTGCAGTAAGGTTATAATAGTAGTATTGTTTTTGCTTTGGTAGTTATGGCAAACGATGATATTCTTATAGATGTCATTATTACTGCTATTGGAATTGTTGTTTTCGCTTTTGTATTTTATTTATTTTTTTTAAGAAATATAATTAAAAAGAGAAACGATATAAAAATTGCGAATCTCTGGTTATCTCAGGTAGTGTCTTTCTCTGTACGCCAATGAATCCAAATAAAGTCTTAGAAGAAGGTGAGAAAATTAAAGAAATTGAACTGTACAATCAAATTTTATTCTTTCAATTAGTTTAATGCACAAGGAATAGAACATGTGGACTTACATATACTGTGCAGGTACAGATACAGGGACAAGTATAGATACATAAATTTCAATATAATAACAAAACACAAATGATATATACGCCCCATCATCTTGTCATCTTGTAAACATAGAAAGTAAAGATACACACCAGATTTATTATCTAAAAGGACCATATAATCTGGTTAAAATGTTCAAATACAGGAGCAAACTTGGCTCATTGTTGACATATTGATTAATTCTGAAAAAAACCACCATATCCATAACCCGGAAATAAACATTCTAAAAACTATAATTTATAAGACTCTGATACACTGATCCTTCACACAAGGGTAATTTAAGAATTTTTTGACAGTGAGAGACAGTGGCCTCGGGACATAAGCGACGTAGTCTTCCCTGTCCAGGTTCTTAATTAAGATACACCGTCGGGCGGCATATCTGTTTGTTTTACAAGCTTAGAAAATTGAATATTTATCTGAAAATTCAACAAATTATAATGAATCTAACAATTATTTTTTTTACTTCATTCACATAGTCAGCTAGACGAACAGAATCGCACTGGTGAGAAAATTTGGACTAACGATGAGTAAATTTGAATTGTTTACACAACAGTGAGTGAAATACTCTACAGTACATTTATTGATATATAATTTATTATACGCATACATCTAGGAGTAATTATAGTAAGCATTGTAGTCCAGGTATAGGTGGTGGCATTGGTGGTGCGTTAAGCCTGGCGGTTGAGGGGTTGGTCACCAACCTGCACCAGGATCACCAGGTAGGTCACCATCAGGTTCACCACCTGTCAATACAATACACATGAGCCGCTGTATCTAACATATCAGGTGAATTTATCTGCTGTATCGTGAATTAGTGAGGAATAATATTTTTTTCGATATTCATAATTTATTTTTACATTGTTTCTTTTATTCATATTTTTTAATTGTAATTTTGGTCGAAGTAGAAGAAGGAGATGCAGGAGAATACACCTGAAATATTATGTTTGTTTGACCATTAGTCAGCAAAATTACATTTAGTGATAGTCAGAGAGAAAAGTATCACCTTAAGGTCAAAGATACATATATAAAGACATGAATGGAAAGAAAGAGAAAGGTGAAGTATCCCTCACGACTCACCCCCACCAGGGTGCTGTAGTCCAGCCTGTACCATCCATAAAAATCGAATATCTGTAGTGGTTCCAGGAGGTGCAGCAAGTAGCTCACCTGTCGGAGATATGACACAGATACTAAACCGGCCTGGAAATATAGCGCCGGTGTTTAACATGGCATAAGAGCCTAGGCATAAATGTTTGTGATTTAAAATGTTAAGTGTAGGTGATGTAGCACCTCAAAGTATGCAGTAGCTATAATAAATTTTGAACTCTTTAACCACCAGGTCTAGCAGGCTAACGTCGTGACCCGGGCTCGCTTGTATGTGTGTAATGATAATAATAATAATAATAATAATAATAATAATAATAATAATAATAATAATAATAATAATAATAATAATAATAATAATAACAATAATAACACTGGGCTGCATTTAAAAAAGAAATTCATGAGGTGCGGGGTTTCTTAGCTGATTCTTTATGTATTTTGCGTGCTGATTCCAAAAATGCCATTCATTTTGCCCAATTAGGTCAGATTTTTATGCTATGGGAATTAGGAAAATATCGAAATTCTTAAATATGATGTCAAAATTTTTATGCAAAATATATCATAAGAAATGTAACCACAACACATAGGACCAAAATATGTCAACTACATAGATGCCTTTACAGTTAGACATGCATAAATGGCTGTCGCAGAGAATTTCTTTGGTGGTTGGTGTCTGGGGCGTCCCGTTTCAGACACCAACAGTAGTCGGCGAGCATGTTGATATCCCAGCGACCCTGGTACCGCTCCTCCATTACACGGATATCTTGATGGAAGCGTTCTCTTTGTTCCTCACTCACATCACCACAGTTCTCTGGAAAGTAGTCCAAGTGGGAGCTGAGGAAGTGCATCTTGATGGACATGCGTGCACCAAGAACTTTGTAGCTCAGAAGTAGGTCCTCAACAACTCGTCCATACTCTGGACTTCTGTAGTTGCCAAGAAAATTGGAGACAATAGACTTAAAGGCATGCCAGGCTTTCTTCTCATTTACATCCATGCTGCAATCAAACTTGGGATCTTTGAAAAGCTCTCTGATCTGAGGGCCATCAAAAATTCCTGCATTCAGCTTTGCCTCACTGACTTTTGGAAATTTTTCTTTCAGAAAATTGAAAGCCTGGCTTTTTTTGTCCAGTGCCTTTACAAAGTTTTTGAACAGACCGAGCTTGATGTGCAGTGGCGGAAGAAGAATGTTCTGCGGATTCACCAGAGCATGGGCAACAACATTGTGAGAACCTGGAGTAAGTCCACTTCTTGCAGGCCAGTCACGTTGCATGTAGTGCTGCTTGTCTGCTCGACTATCCCACAGACAGAGGAAACATGGAAACTTGGTGTAACCACCTTGTAGGCCCAGCACCATGGACACAACCTGTGGAAAAAACAGATTAAAAATATGTTTAGCTGAATAGTTTTATTATTAAAAAATATTAACACTTCATAATATGACAGTATGTCGGCAGACATAATTACCTATTAGAAAAACTGTCAACAAAATATCAATTTTTGAAAGCAACTGTTTTTGGTGTATTAAATTACCTTCAAGTCTCCACAGATCTTCCAATTGTGGTCTTTATACTTCAGAACAGTTAACAGATACTCCATGTTGTTGTAGTTCTCATCCATCTGCACTGAATGCCCCACCGGAACAGACGCGACCTGGTTTCCATTGAACAACAACACAGCTTTCAAGCTTCTTTTTGATGAGTCAATGAAGAGCCGCCACTCTGATATATTGTATGATATTCCCATAGCTGCAATGAGTCCACTGATATTGTTGCAATACACCAATGAAGTTTCCTTGTCAAAACTGAAGAACTTGGGAAATTCCTTGTCACGGTTACGGTACCAGGCAAATGTTGTTCCTGGTGCTAAGACATTGTGTTCGCAAAGCCGTGATCCTAGTAGTTGAGCTGACTCCTTAGACAAGCACAAGTCTCTTGTTAAATCATTCAACTCAGCTTGACTGAAGGGTATGGGCTCTTTTGCAGAAGCTGTGGGCAAGTATGTACTAGAAGCGTCAGTCTCTTCTATGTCTTCATCGATATCATGATCGTCATCGAGTATCATGTCCCTATAGTTTTCTGGTGAAGTTGGAATTGGTATTCCTGGTCCGTGAGGAACTGGTTTGATGGCTGAGGCATGTATCTGGATACTTAACATGATGTTTGTTCTTATGTTTATACTCTGAAATGTGAAAGAAAAGATTTAGTATCAAGATAGCATAAATATATTAATTTTACAGATATATTTTTTAAGAATGCATGAACATACTGCATTTGATATATTAGCATTGATGTATTAGGCATAACGCACCCTGAAGGTTTGTCATGCAGGAAGTACAGTCCGTGGTATGATCTCTTCCCTCCATACCATGGTGGAATGCCAAATGGTAGACGTTGAATCTTCTGTTGCTCCATGCCGCAGATTTTCAACACATGTTTTGCAGCACATGTGAGGGCAAAAGCTTTATCTTGGTCTCCAAGTTTCATTCCAAAAGTATGTATGATATAAGTTTTTCACTAGGGAAGTGAATAAAAACTGTCGGTTCATTGTTACACAACCGCACACATAGCAAAACCTGTCTGGGTCGTTCTTGCACTTCCGATTCATGATTAAATGTACAACTCTGTAAGAAGAAAAAACAGGTGTGTATATGATTAGACATATGCGTGTGTGTGTGTGTGTGTGTGAGAGAGAGAGAGAGAGAGAGAGACGCACACTCCCACTTTCTTGAAGTCTGGAGAGATACCAGACTGAGGGTCTAGGACTTTTAGAGGCACATAGGGGTGGTTGCTAGTACATGCCATGTACCACCAGATGAAAAAGAAATTTAATTGTGAAAAAAATATATGTAAAAAACACGGATACATAGATTTTTTCCTCTTTGCGTCATGGCGGACATTTAAAATGGTCATGAGCACGTAAGGTATTTAAATACATCGTAAGGGGCATTAAAACTCGACCGAAATCTTTTTCAGAGGCTTGCCAATGTCTCGGATGATTTTTTTACTGAATTAATATGAGGACCCCATTTTGAGCGCAAAAATGCCAATATTTTACTTGAATTCCGCTTAAAATGTTATAGCATGCACTTCTGACCTGATTGAGCAAAATGGATAACATTTTTGAGGTCAGCATGCAAAATACACCCAGAAAAGCTTAATAATACACAAACCTCAAAAACTATGCAGGGCAGTGTAATTAACGGTTTATTGAGAAAGTTCTGCAGCCCGAATGCTGAAAATATATATTAGGCAAAATTGACTTTTTATATACAAAGACATGGGGTAGGTGGGTCGTTTAACAAAAGCTTTCATAACTAAAAGGAAAAGGACATGGCTTGAACATACAAATTATTATAGTTTGCAGTTGATGGCCCGGGCTGGTCTCTTGCCATACTGTGTGAGGTTACGTAGGCCACGTGGTGTAGTGACTCGTCCGTAGGTGTTGATATGAAGGACCTCCGTGGTCATGGAGACACCGGGTGGTGTGATGTTCACGTGGTGCAGTAACTCGTCCTCGGGTGTTAATATGAAGGACCTCACGTGGTCATGGAGACACTGGGTGGTGTGGGGTGGTGTCACAGTACATCACTCTCTACTAGGTGGTGTTGTGTTATCTCGTAGTCAGGTGTAGAGCCGGCCCACTGTTGTTCCCAAGGTGGAGTGTTTAACACAACCTGGTCAGAAGATAGTGGTTGGTTCCCAGGGGTGCTTATCTCACAGGTGGGTCGTGGCTCACTGGTACTGTCTAGTGCTGAATTCACTGTCTTAAACACTGTTCATCACTGTTCAACACTGATCCCTCTGCTTTCCGAAACGAAATTGTCACTTTAAATCATGCTGATATTCCTGTGGTGAGGATGGCTGAACATAGCCAAGGGGGACCGTTGTGCAGCAGGAGCAGCGCCAAATAGGTCTTGACTCTCCAGTTGTCAAGGATGTGTGTGTGTGTGTGTGTGTGTGTGTCCATAATGTATGCTGAGCATTTATTTCCACTTGAATCCTCGAAAAATGAAGATAAACAACCATAGGTAGTAAGGTAGTAGACAGCTACCAAACAGGGAGGTACTACTGCCTGGGAAGATATTGGAAGCATAATGTGTTGTCTATGGTAGACCCTGCTGCTATATGGCATCACGAAAATTGTGGCCAAGCCCCAGGTTGCTGATCTGACTTTGTGCCTCATTTACACACAATTGCAGGACCTCAATTGTTTCTCTTACTATTGACAACACAACATACATACTGTCGTTTCTCACTCTTGATTTATTTATTTCATTTTTGTATTTATTTATTGTTATTATTATTATTATTATTATTATTATTATTATTATTATTATTATTATATTTTCGCCCTCCAAGGCCTGAAGTGGGTCAGTGACTTGTGTCCTGGTAGGCAAATCCCCGTAAAAAAATGAAAAAAAAACTGTGCTGCAGTGGTCTCCAACCTTTTGTTGGCTCTGGGCCACAATTATCATTTTAAATATAGTGCAGGGCACCAAACTTTGGATCTGTATTCAAGAAAAAAGATCTCATATTTACTGTACATTTATTTGCAGTTTTACACGTCTAACTGTTAGCAGTTACATACTTTTTATATTTACTCTTGGACAGGAGGTGCATATTTACCCCAGTGAGAAGTCAGGCTCTCTCTCTCTGGGTCCGGTTTGTAGTAAATACACACGCGTTGTACACGACAGACTCGGAACGAACCTCTCTCTCTCTTTAAAATTGTAAAGTTGTATCAAGTTATTAAACATATTCATTAATTTCACTCATACACAGAATCCGAAGTAATTAACAATTTTCCAATAAACCCTTACTGACTCCATAATATGGTTCCCCGGGTGCCACGCGAACTGCAGGTTAGGGACCACTGCTGTACTGTATACCTTCTTTAATCCTCATGGCCGAAACTAGACGAGAGATCAGCCGTGATATGTGGGTGTTTTCTTATCATATATACATTGCATAGGAATAACTGTGACTGAAGTTCATACCAAAATAATGTCCTATTGTTATTTATGAATACTCTTATCTAACATGAATTCAAGACATTATATTTCATCTCAATAATGATAGGAAGTTATTTTGACACTCTTCAGAGTTTTACATAGTAAAAATAATTGTTAAAGTCATCTCATATGAAACAGTTATGGCAACTGGAATTAAAGCTGAATAATTTATCTGCACAGTCTACTGTACCTGAGCCTTGACGAAATAGTTTGACGATTGGCAACTAAATTTCTTCAACATTCCGGCCGCCTTGTCGACCTGTTGGTTATAGAAGAAATCTTTCTCAGGAGATTTGTGTGTCAGAATTATATTACTGAGGACACCAAAAACATGACAGTATTAAGTGGGTGTATTAGACCATGTCTAACAGACAGTGGGCTACATGCATTAGTTTTATATAATTACAGCACTCACGATAATTAAACTATGAGCAAGTGTCTAGTAAATAGAGCCTTAGTAATACTGGTGCAAGTGACGTCTAGGTCACGTAATCTTTCAAATGACCGCTGCACATCACTGCCCAGCTGAAGTCAGCAATAACTAGCTGGTGACACCAGTCAACCCAGGTATCTCGGACACACCACAGGTGTGTTAACGAAGCTCGCTACAACTCGCCTTAAACTATACTAACAGTCATTGCTCATAGTGTTAATTAAGGTGATGTCATACGTTAATTGTGCATAGACTATGTTAACAATAAAAAGAGAAAAGACAATTTGGGTTTGAAGCCTTTACCTAAAAACAATTATTTGTGTACTTGTGTGTGACCAAGCTACTAGGTCAGGGGTTCTCAACCA
Source organism: Homarus americanus (assembly GCF_018991925.1). Classification (NCBI taxonomy): domain Eukaryota; kingdom Metazoa; phylum Arthropoda; class Malacostraca; order Decapoda; family Nephropidae; genus Homarus; species Homarus americanus. The sequence continues at coordinate 12,836 of NW_024743296.1, read as the reverse complement.
GGGGGGAATTCCCCCCAGGGGGGGGAATTCAGGTTTTCAGGGGGGGGGGGGAAACTGATTCGGGAGCAAGAGATATGTTTGATGAGAAATCAATCACAGAATTTTGGCCTTGATGTGCGATTCCTACCCAAAAGTGGCAGAAAGAGCTATCCGTGCATTGCTTCCGTTTGTGTCGACATATCTTTGTGAGTCAGGCTTTTCAACTCTGTTGCAAATTAAAACGAAGCAACGTAGTAGATTAGAGGCAGAAAATGACCTGCGTTGTGCCCTTTCAAGCACTCCTCCGCGTATCCCAGAATTGGCGAAGAAAAAACAATCACAGGTTTCTCATTGACTGTAATCTTCATCTGAATAAAATGAATTACAAATTTACAATATCCTGGTATTCTATTGAACTTTTTGTTTATTGCATTATGCTTCAGTTTGGTCTGTTAAGTAATTCATTATAAATGTAAAAAAACTATTTTCTTTTATTCAAGTTTTGTAAATCCATCAACATTTTCAATTGGCATTTAATTTGTAAAACTCCACTATAAAAATAATCCATGTAAAATTGTGAATGTATATGTACTAATATGGAAAAAATAAAGGATTTTCAGTATTGTATGCATATTATTTGGAATGCACTTTTTGAGGCAGACAATCTTGGAAAGGAGGGGGAATGACATTCTGACATATGGTGAAAGGGGTGCATGGGGCAAACAAGGTTGAGAACCACTGTACTAGGTGTTCTAAGAAGTATTTGACGAGGTACAGTACACTGAGGTACAGTCACTCATAAAAGTTCGTGGGGAGTCTCCATGTGTGTGAGGGTGAATTCCATCCCAACCCCTTTCTGGACGACAGGTCTCTGGGCACGAGACAACGAACACACAAACATACACGGTGAAACTGTTGGAACTGTGTGTGTTCAATTAAGACCTGTTTGACAGGAATATTTGTCCATTCAAATATTGTGTTATGTCATATAATATTTACACATTTGCATTTGTGTGACAGCATATGAGGGTTAAAATTTTCCTGGACAATATGACCACAGTCCTCTGTTACCTGAACCATGAGACGCTTCGATATGTGAAGATGAAGAGGGGGAGTGGAGGAGGAGGGGGTGGCATATAATATATAGCAGTAGACCTACTTCAATACTCTCCTTTAGTTATTACATGAAGGGTTTCTTACTTGCTTGGTGTGTTTCCTCCAGTAGACTGTTGCCTTAGACTCGGGACTGTTCCATTACGACGTTGGCCAACCGCTTCACTGCTCATTGTTTCGAGTCTTCGTCTACTTCGAATGTTTTATTACCTATTATTCAGAATGGGTTTGTGTTGGATATATAGAGGAATATATGAAGAGGATATATACTACGTTAATGGTAGATACTGTCTGAGCTGAACTCTTAACGGTTTACAATATTATTCATGTGAATACGAAGCAAATTTTCGAACGGATTGGAATGCACCTCGACCTGCACTACCGTCGTCTCTGCTGCTTAGATATCAAAGGGGCTCTAACCTTCATATCTTATCATACAACACTGAATGTGTAACCTGATTATGACTAACGATAATAACTGATTGACAAACATAATCCTGTCTGACCTGATTACACAAAAGACACAGTTCTGCCGTGTGTGCGTTGTCACATCGCTTTACACAGACTCGCCGTCCAGAAAGAGGTGGGGACTGGACTGGCCCACACACACACACACATGGACCCCCACGAACTTTTATGAGATATATTTTGGGAGAAATTATTTGTTAACAAGTAGAGAAAAATATATACAAATGGCAAGTTTTATATTCTTATTTATTTTTATTTCATAGTTTCTAAATTACAACTGAAAAATAAACAGATTGTGAAGCAAAAAATAAAACTATGTATATTGTATCATAGGAAAATGTTTTATGTGAAGATAAGGCACCCGAGCTTATTTCATCTTAAGAATAACCTAACCTAACCCAACTCGCCCAACCCAGCCCCCAAATAAGTGTTAGAGCATTTAATCTTCGGTAAATATCCCCAAAGGCAGAATTGTTTTTAAACTCACCTGTAACAAAAGACAGGAGACAGAAAGTGATTAATCTATATAATAAATAGTTATCATCATCCCTAAAATATACTAACGGCCACAACTCGTACTCACACCAAGATGTTATAAAATAAATTAATATCCGGTATTAAATTCATCGTGTGATCTATTATTAATTCATACACCCCTGTTTTATAGTGACCCGTACACCCCTGTTTTATAGTGACCCGTACACCCGTCTTATAGTGACACGTACACCCGTCTTATAGTGACACGTACACACCTGTCTTATAGTGACACGTACACACCTGTCTTATAGTGACCCGTACACACCTGTCTTATAGTGACACGTACACACCTGTCTTATAGTGACCCGTACACCCCTGTTATATAGTGACCCGTACACCCCTGTTTTATAGTGACACATACGTCTTATAGTGACACGTACACACCTGTCTTATAGTGACACGTACACACCTGTCTTATAGTGACCCATACACACTGTCTTATAGTGACCTGTACACACCTGTCTTATAGTGACACGTACACCCCTGTCTTATAGTGACACGTACACCCCTGTCTTATAGTGACACGTACACACCTGTCTTATAGTGACACGTACAAACCTGTCTTATAGTGACCGTACACACCTGTCTTATAGTGACCCGTACACACCTGTCTTATAGTGACACGTACACCCTGTCTTATAGTGACACGTACACCCCTTTCTTATAGTGACCCGTACACCTGTCTTATAGTGACACACCCCTGTCTTATAGTGACACGTACACCCCTGTCTTATAGTGACACGTACACCCGTCTTATAGTGACACGTACACCCCTGTTTTATAGTGACCCGTACACCCTGTATTATAGTGACCCGTACACCCCTGTATTATAGTGACCTACACCCTGTTTTATAGTGACCTACACCCGTACACCACCGTCTTATAGTGACACGTACACACCTGTCTTATAGTGACCCGTACACACCTGTCTTATAGTGACACGTACACACCTGTCTTATAGTGACCCGTACACCCCTGTTATATAGTGACCCGTACACCTGTTTTATAGTGACACGTACACCCCTGTCTTATAGTGACACGTACACACCTGTCTTATAGTGACACGTACACACCTGTCTTATAGTGACTACACACCTGTCTTATAGTGACCCGTACACACCTGTCTTATAGTGACCCGTACACACCTGTCTTATAGTGACACGTACACCCTGTCTTATAGTGACACGTACACCTGTCTATATGACACGTACACACCTGTCTTATAGTGACACGTACAAACCTGTCTTATAGTGACCCGTACACACCTGTCTTATAGTGACCCGTACACACCTATCTTATAGTGACACCACCCTGTCTTATAGTGACACGTACACCCCTTTCTTATAGTGACCCGTACACCCCTGTCTTATAATGACACATACACCTCTGTCTTATAGTGACACGTGTCTTACACGTACACCCGTCTTATAGTGACACGTACACCCCTGTTTTATAGTGACCCGTACACCCCTGTATTATAGTGACCCGTACACCCCTGTATTATAGTGACCTGTACACCCTGTCTTATAGTGACACGTACACCTGTCTTATAGTGACCCGTACACCCTTGTCTTATAGTGGCACGTACACACCTGTATAGTGACCCATACACCCGTCTTATAGTGACACGTACACGCCTTTCTTATAGTGACCCCACCCTGTCTTATAGTGACACGTACACCCGTCTTATAGTGACCCGTACACCTGTCTTATAGTGACACGTACACCGTCTTATAGTGACACGTACACACCTGTCTTATAGTGGTGTCTTATAGTGACACGTACACCTGTCTTAAAGTGACCCGTACACCCGTTTTATACTGTACACGTACACCTGTCTTATAGTGACACGTACACCTGTCTTATAGTGACACGTACACACCTGGCTTATAGTTGACACGTACACCCCTGTCTTATAGTGACCCGTACACCCTTGTTATAGTGGCACGTACACACCTGTCTTATAGTGACCCATACACCCGTCTTATAGTGACACGTACACGCCTTTCTTATAGTGACCCGTACACCCTGTCTTATAGTGTAGTGACACGTACACACCTGTCTTATAGTGACACGTACACACCTGTCTTATAGTGACCCATACCCGTCTTATAGTGACACGTACACGCCTTTCTTATAGTGACCCACCCTGTCTTATAGTGACACGTACACCCTGTCTTATAGTGACTTATAGTGACCCGTACACCCTGTCTTACACGTACACCCCAGTCTTATAGTGACACGTACACCTGTCTTATAGTGACACGTACACCCGTCTTATATTGTGTATATTGACGTACACCCCTGTTTTATAGTGACCCGTACACCCTGTATTATAGTGACCCGTACACCCCTGTCTTATAGACACGTACACCCTGTCTTATAGTGACACGTACACACCTGTCTTAAAGTGACCCGTACACCCCTGTTTTATAGTGACTCGTACACCCCTGTATTATAGTGACACGTACACCCTTATAGTGACACGTTGTCTTATAGTGACACGTATAGTGACACACTCTTATAGTGACACGTTGTCTTATAGTGACACGTACACACCTGTCTTATAGTGACCCGTACACCCTGTCTTATAGTGACACGTACACACCTGTCTTATAGTGACCCGTACACCGTCTTATAGTGACACGTACACCCGTCTTATAGTGACACGTACACGTGTCTTATAGTGACATATAGTGACACCGTCTTATAGTGACACCCCTCTTATAGTGACCCGTACACCCCTGTCTTATAGTGACACGTACACCCGTCTTATAGTGACACGTGTCTTATAGTGACACGTACCCGTACACCCCTGTCTTATAGTGACACGTACACACCTGTCTTATAGTGACACGTACATCCGTCTTATAGTGACCCGTACACCCCTGTCTTATAGTGACACGTACACCCGTCTTATAGTGACACGTACACACCTGTCTTATAGTGACACATACACCCCTGTCATATAGTGACACGTACACCCCTGCCTTATAGTGACACGTACACACCTGCCTTATAATAACACGTACACCCCTGTCTTATAGTGACACGTACACACCTGCCTTATAGTGACACGTTCACCCCTCTCTTATAGTGATACGTACACACCTGCTTTATAGTGACACGTACACCCCTGCCTTATAGTGACATGTCACCCCTGCCTTAAAGTGACATGTCACCCCTACCTCACAGTGACACATACACCTCTACCTCACAGTGACACAACAATCTTACCTCATTAATGAAGTTTTGACCGACACTGCACATGTTAATCAGCATGATTGTTGCCCCCAACAGTAAGGTAAAGGTAAAGCCTCCCTCAAAGTACCCGCGAGACAGTGTGTATATAGTTGCCACACATAATATCAGGCCCGTCACTAGTATTGTTGTCATCCCAAGGAAGAAGTAGTCAGTCAGCTTCTCTCGTGTTTCCTCGACCTAAAAGTTAAAAACAAAAAACAAAAACGGTAATAAAGTGGAAGTTATGTTGAGAAATATATGTCTCACAATGTGATATTAACCTACATGTTTGTATTTGGTATTCATGTTGGATGCACAGTAAGTATATGGTTTTATTGTTCATGTACAAAAACTATACTTTGAAAATTACATATAAAATAACTTCGTTGTTTAAGAAACTTAAATCAAGACCCATTATAAAGAATTTGTGTACAGTTTCTAATTAATCTCATTGAAGCTTTGTGATAAATTAGTTTATTTACCAACAGATGGCGCGCCTACCTGTGCATACTAATTATACACTGGTCAATGAGACAAAATGGTTCACATATGAGATCATGCTCACACAACTAATTTCATATTGCTGAATTCGAATCTGATATTTGTTTTGTTCTATCAGACCAGGTTTTATTTATCAATGTTGGGAGGACCAATCAATGGTAATGTGGTCAAGTGAGGTACACAACAACAATATGTAAGGGAGGTTATATATCTCAAAGTGTGATTGTCAATAAACTGTAACCATTCTTCCTTTACTACAATTCAACGGCGTGACATCATTTGTGTATCCTTTCTCCGGGAGCGGGGGATATTTTGACATCACTGCAGATTTGCGTGAACACAACAGCTGTTGGCGAACCGTTTGTGAATCATTCTTACGATAGTTCATGTGGACTTCAGGATCTCCCGGCAGTTGCGAACTTCTGCATTCAGCAGTGTTAGTGGAATTCTGGGGTCTGGCTACTTATTGGGAGGATACTGCTGCTTTCATTCGTTGAATGATACCAATGAGATAACATTTGCACAGGCCCCCATATCAATGTCTAGGGATAACTGATTGTTACCTATCCTCGCTGGCAGTACAGGCCAACACCTGCACCTTGTTTAACGCGGCGATTAATGAACCGGTAATGGAAGCGTTGTGTTCTTTTGATCTTTGACACTATCCCAGATCTGGTTCCTAGACAATCTATCTTCCCCATAAGTCTGTTGACGACGTGTCTCGTCGTTCTGGGGTAATTCTTCCATTGTCACAGTTTGGTTTACAGTCCTCCATATTATGTATGGGGTTCATGCAGCATTACTACCATTTACTTTTGAGTGCTCCTTGTGTTCAAAGGCATTTTATTCATTTGTTTTTTTGGAGGTTTATTAGAATAATCTTGATTTAATAAAGTCATGAGAGGATCCTTTCCTTATTCTGCTGTGGTCCAGAAGAATAAACTTTTTGTCCTCTGAACCAACAGTTATCAGTGATATGTCCTTCTTTTGTAGATTTTTGCAGAAAGTTGCTCTTTTGGGTTTTATTCCGGTGTAATTTGGTGCTGATCCTTGAACTGGTGCTATTGGCATATCCCTAGAAATAGTTCCACCACAGCAAAAAATAAATTCCTCCACGTGATCTACAAGCTTAGTCATTGCTTTTATATTCTATCTTTCTATTGGAACTCATTTATTCACGAAACTTTCCATAGTTATTTTCCCTTGGTCATCAAAACCAATTTGGAGTATGTCATGTAAGATATGAGATCCATCACTGTGTGTACGGTAATAGTTTGTGCCTCTTGTACGTTGTGAACAAAAACACTCGTACCCATAGGGCGTTCTGCCATCTAAAGATCCAAGTGCTCCGGAGAAAGATGTAAAATGATTCCTAAACATTAGTAGTCGAGGTTTTCATCACCAATGACTGTGGTGTACAAATTTGTGTTCCTGACAACCAGTTTTGACGTTGCTTCGGACGTACGAGATTTTATTCTTATCTTTAACATCATTGTGATGCATTACGTCTGTATGCACTTAGGAATGTCAAGAAATTAAAACCTGCGTATTCACCTTATAGTTCCTGTACCTGACAGTACAAGTATTTGAAAGTATTTTTACAGTTTGATAGACCGAAGAGGTTCACTGGTATGTGTTTTTGTAGAATCACCTGTAGCCATGCTTTTTGCAAAGTTAGTTAAAAGCACTCATCTTGTTCTTAATGTTAATTTCTTCGAAAATGAAAATATACGTATTCTTCACATCACTAACTGATTTCATGCCGAGCACTCTATTTGGCTACTTTGTGGTAATAATTCTAGTTGCTTCCAGGTCTGATGAGTCCTGAAAATTTTCGCATCCATATCTGAGCCTGAGTCACTAGTTTCTTTTTAAACCCCCAAATATGTAGAAAAAAGGTTATGTATTAATTAAAATTCAACATAACACACACCAATTCTGGGTTAACTGAGGAGGAATGCAGCATTCATAGTTAGTTATCGAAAATAAAAAAAGAAAGAGAATTGCGTACATAAACTTGAGATAGTTTTCTTTACTTTGATATATGAGTTATCAAATACCTTTTATTTAATTTAACTTTTAGGCATTTGGGCATATGGTTTAATATATATAGCTGACTACCTGCGTGAAGAAAGACACTTGTGTTTGTGTAGTCTGCAAGAATAATAGATGTTGTTGTTCACCTGAAGTCTGGACTGTAGAACTTATAGATGTTCAACGATAGCTGGACCTTGCTCACGAGTGGTGACGTCGTGGAAGTCGATGATGTTCGCCCCTTAGAGGTTGATGATGTCATTTTATGTTGATTAAAGTTGGGCTGTAGCTCATTGCAGATTTTATAACATCTTGGTGCCGCAATCGCTTGTGGTAAATGTGGTACGTCGAGAGGAGGAGGTACGATGGCACAATCTCTCATAGCTGCGTGGAACCTCGACAGCTTTCAGGCCGGAGGTGTCAGGCTTACACCCTCAAGTGCTGGTAGATTTCACTACCGGGTACTCTGGAGACTCACATTTTTAATAAGGTACTTTTTATATTGCCCTTTTTATCTACTACTGGTATTCTGTTCTCTAGTATAAGCATTTCACACTGTCAGCTTAATGTGAATTCTTGAAGATCTCACTTAAATGCCTGTACTTGTGTTTACACTCTCAATTTATTTCTTCATATATTCATCTTAATGTTTGCCACCAATTGTTATAGTGTCTTTATAACTCTTATATTGTAGTTAATTTCGTAACTCTTAAGTGGCAGGTTCTGTGGTAAACACTTTTTAGTCTGGCGTTTTATTTAAGTTGCACGCTATGTACACTGATAAGATCTAAGAGTATATTGGGTAAATCATCTCAGGAAGCAGTCTAATTAGCACTGTAGAGTTACCCCAGACACCAGAAACAACACCATAGAGAGAACTGTTGAATTGAATTGAATTGAATTGAATTCGAAACACTTTATTTAGCCAGAAAAACAATGATACAGAGCGGATAATAATAACAAATTTTAACATTGTTGAACCAGTTGAGAGCCTGAGCCTCCTCAGCAAACCTTGTAAATAACCTTTTTTATTTTGTCTACACTAACCTTGTTAAGGTTTGAACCTTGAGGAAGTTGCTAGCTCAGGCCTCATTTGTTTTGGCTAAGCTGTCCCCTTGCTTGTTTGCCAAACAGTTCATGGACAATTGTTATGTTTACGAGTAAATATATGTGTATATTGTGGGTATATTTATTTATAATACTAAAGTGCACACACACACACACACACACACACACACACACAACACAGCGAAACCAATATTATTTTCACCCTGTCTCGGTGGTGGTTAATTATTAACTGGACATTCCACTCAATTAATATTTTGGGGAAACTGAAAAAAAATCTTATATATTACTCCGTAAAAATGCGCGACTCTAAGTCATGTAGAGGTGAGCTAGTTGTGGTGAAGTCCACTGGCAGTTGTAGTAATGTCGTGCTGGCCTTGCGGGTTGCAGGTTGTGGGAGGAAGATGTTGAGCAGGACACCCCACATCCTCCACTGCCTCCACCCGTTGCGCTAATATTGAAAACGTCATCCTGAAGAACAGATGCGACATATACAAGGATGGGACGCTGAAAAGGGTGTTGAAGAAGAAGCAGATTTTCTCGGCGAGGGAGAGATGCGGGTAGTTGATGTAGAAACGGCACCGAAAACAAGACCACGTCAAGTCGACCAACATTACGATAATGATATACACAAGCCTCATGTGACACTGATTTCCAATGTGTTTGTCTTCACTTCAGTGGAAGATCCATGGCAGATGCCAGTTTGCTGCTCTTGGAACAGAGCAAAGCTGACACAAGACTTGTTATCATAAATGCTAAGGATAAGTTGGTATACTAAAACTATGCCGCCGATGCTGTTCCTGAACATGGCTAAGAATAATTTCACGATTTGCAGAGGAGTAATACAAAAAGATATAATTGTATGAACATGTCCCAAAAAAGAAAGAGTACTAAGCTGAACTGGTGAGGTGGAGGGAGTCTGGGTGTTGGGCCAGGTGTAGGGAACATTCCTACCACTTCTGGAGAACAACAGCCAGTGACCGTAGACCCCTGTCGCAGGTCTTGTGAATAAGGTCGTTATCTTCCTCTTGAGCGGTGTCCGCTGCATGAAAGAGCCTAACTTAATCTTCTATTACTGGTAATATTTCTAGGCTATAATTCTACTGTCACTTTAGTTTCACGTAAAAATACAAGTCTTTCCAATAAACCTGTAAATAACCGTCTGGTCTAGTCAGCGTCAGTGATTGTTAGGCTGGGCAGTACTACCATTACTGGAAACATCTTTTTGTTCGATTTGCGATGCCAAGCAACGTTGGGTTTGGTCAGTACTTTCTGATGGTGACCACTGGGTCTCTAAGAACACAAGATGCTGCTGCCATATGTCTTTACTGGAAATTAGGCATCTTGTGGCTTTGTCAGCTGTCCTGGTCAAGTTGATTAAATAGCAATTATTATTAATCGTTTATGCATTTCAGGTAGTGACTCTTTGCTTGGCAGGAACTGTGCTACCGCTGAGGTTCACAGGATGTAGTGGGCCGATGCCAGAACCGTACTGCCGCTGTGGTTAACAGTAGGTGGTGGGCTGTACAGGAACATATATTGTGTAATACCAGAGAATCGATAGCCATCACGAGCAAATGTGTTCGTGTTTACTCCTTGCCTGCAGCAAACAGACTCTTAAACTCTGGCTTGATAAGAACAGAGTCACAGCATACTTATTGAAGGCAACCGTTGATATAATTATGAGCAACGTGGTGTATGGTGTCAACACGCGGCAATTATTGGATATTACCAGTACTTTGTTTGAGTTACCAACGAGGAAGTAGGGTGATGTCACCCTGACAGCCTCCCATTATCTTTTATTAATAACCAGGTTAAGCAGCATTCCAGCCAATATTGGTTAGCGTCAGAGGAGAAGTTTCAGCAGTAAGAATTTGTGCGTATTTATTGTTTACCTTTTGCTATCATTTACGTCAATTCCAATAAGGAGATAATAGACAACTTAAAAACTCTCTGGACTGAATACGACTACATCAGGTCCTGGAATATTATGTTTATGAAAAACTTATTATTGGCATTATTACTCTTAAACGATTTATATTATTTATTATTATTATTACACCTGGCCACTGTTAATAATAGCGATAGCACTAGTGGTATTCCTTTCGTAATAGTAGTGAGTCACAGTTGTAGCCGTAGCAGTAGATATAGATACAGTATATGCTTCGATACATTACATCTGGCGTCATAGCAGTTAGGTGACACGTATTTACTGTTAACTGTTTAAAAAATTATGAAACAGAACTATATATAAAAAAATCCATTTTATATAGCTATATTTCCAGTGTGTGGTTAAGAAATAATAGTAAGAGAGCAATTCTGGAGGAGGCCAACCTCCTCGAAACTCCTAAGAGAAACCTATACTTTTGTAAACAAACCTCTATTCTGAGAACTATATAATATAATGATGCCCTCCAACTAGGGGATGACCGGCCATAGCCACCTAGCGGAATTTGTTTAAGGTGTAGAAGCGTCGCCAACACAACAACCACACCCTAAGATAACGAGTTGCATGCACCTAGTGTCAAGGAATAATCCGTAGTCCGGATAACTCGTCAACTTCACTCGGCTAACAATTACCCGGAACACGATCCACAAATCCATTAACATCCAGTTTCCTAATTACTGCTGGGTAGACAAAAGTGAAAATGACGTAAAGAAACTTGCTCCATAATTTCATCCTGTTGGGGATCGAACCTGTGTTCCTCGCTTGAGAGGCGAGCATGCTCACTATTACATCACAGGTTGCTAAAAACTAGTGATATGCAAAAGCCACCATCTCAGCCCCGAGCTCTTGGAGAGATGCCTCCTCTTCGGGTCCCCCAGACTGGGACACCCACCAACTCTCGGCCAATGGTCATGTGGCAGCCTAAATGGGAGATCTGAAGCCTGTCCATGGCTATCCCCACCTCCTTGGCATTTAAGACCTTGTTAGACAGTATCAGTAGTAGAAGTAGGAGTTATTTTAGTAGTTGTAATAACAGTAGTAGTTGTTGTAGCAGTTGTGAAGCTGCAGTAGTGGTAATAATAACATCCTTATTATTCCGTTTATATTAACATTACTCCTGCCCCTCAATTGGTAAAGGTGTGTAACCCACCAAATTTATACGTTTTATCAATATGTACTGGCGCCCACATAATAAACTTTTGGGCCAAGTCGTCCCCAACGACCTAATGTTGACATGGTAACAGTCTGGTAATGATAACACACAGGGCTTCTTCAACTGTTAAAGAAACCATGACATGAGGCAGTTTCCAGCGGCTACTCCAATGATTTAAAGCAAGGTTTGATGATGATGAACAGTGTCACTATTTCGATATTTATCCCAAATAGCGGTAGCGGTCTGCGGGTAGGGTTTAAAACTGCTGGGTAATGTTTATCAAGTTACTAAAGCAATTTTATTATTATTGTTATTGTTCCTTTTGTTGTTATTTTTTCCCGTACTCGTTGATTTTACTGTTGCTATCAAACAGGGAGAGCCACCGCTCAGAAGATATTGAAGCATAATGTGTTGCCGTATGATGATAAATCCATATTAGTAAACTAAGTACAGGGTCGTTGATCTGGGCTTTTATGCCACACTTATACAATAATTGCAGGATCTCAATTATTATTATTATTATTATTATTACATATTATTATTATTATTATTATTATTATTATTATTATTATATATATTAAGTTCATACATTTTATACATATACTTGCCAGTATTTTTTGCCCATAGGTTTTGATGTAATAAGTAAAATGACCAGCTGGGTGGGCGAATGCCCCTAAAAAAAAAAAAAAAATGGTTTCCCAGCTAGTATTCAAGCTCTTCTGCTCAGGAAAGCCTGCTCCCCTTGAAGGTCGGTAGTGGCATTGTAAAGATCATTTGCTGCATCACCAAACTTGT
>NW_024743295.1:0-36643 GCF_018991925.1 Homarus americanus | reverse complement strand
GATAATCTATTTCGGTGCTGGTTATTCATGAAACTAAGTAAAAGTAGATATTTCCCCATTTTTATGATACAAATTTCGTTTCTATGATAATCTATTTTCGGGAAAGTCGATATTTCCTATTTTTTATGATACAAATTTCCCGTTTCTATGATAATTCATTTTCGGAAAGTGAAATATCTAAGAAACTTTCGCGGAAAGTAGATATTTCCCATTTTATGACACAAATTTCCTGTTTCTATGATAATCTATTTTCGGCAAATCTTGGTTATTCAACCAACTTTCCCGGAAAGTAGATATTTCCCCATTTTATGATACAAATTTCCCGTTTTCTATGATAATCTACTTCCCAAAATTAGGTAATATTTTCCCGAAAATACGAAAAATTCTACTTTCCCAAAAGTCGATAATCTACTTTCTCTCAAAAAATTAGAAAAATCTATTTACTTTCAGGGAAGTAGATAACCAACTTTCCCGGAAAGTAGATATTTCATTTTTATGATACAAATTTCTCGTTTTCTATGATAATCTATTTTTGGCAAATTTGGTTATCTAACCAACTTTCCGAAAGTAGATATTTCCATTTTCTTATGAGATACAAATTTCCCGTTTTCTATGAACCTACTTCCCCAAAAATTAGGGTAATATTTTCCAAAATACGAAAATCTACTTTCAAAAGTCGATATCTACTTTCCCAAAATTAGAAAATCTATTTACTTTCGGGAAGGATAACTGAACCTCCCGGAAAGCAGATATGTTTCATTTTTATGATACAAATTTCCTGTTTTCTATGATATATTTTCGAAAGTTATATCTAACCAACTTTCCCGGAAAGTCGATATTTCCCATTTTTTTATGATACAAATTTCCCGTTTTCTGTGATAATCTATTTTCGGGAAATTTAGTTACTAAGAAACTGCGGAAAGTAGATATTTCCCATTTTATGACAAATTTCCGTTTTCTATGGTAATCTATTTTGCAAAATTTGTCATGAACCAACTTTCTTAAAAAGTGTAGGATATTTCTATTTTTAGTATACAAATTTCCTGCTGCGATAACTACTCTAAATTAGTAATATTTCAATGAAATAGCTTGAAAAAATTCACTTTCCCAAAGTCGATAATCTACCTTTAGGCCTCTAGAAAATCTATCTACTTTTCGTGAAAGTAGATAACCAACTTTCCCGGAAAGTAGATATTTCCCATTTTTGATGACACAAATTTCTCGTTTTATGATACTATTTCGAAAGTTTGTTATTCAACCAACTTTCCCGTGAAGTTTGATATTTCCCATTTTTATGATACAAATTTCCCGTTTTCATGATAATCTATTTTCGGAAAGTTGGTTATCTAAGAAACTTTCGCGGAAAGTAGATATTTCCCATTTTTATGATACAAATTTCCTGTTTTCTATGATATCTATTGGCAAATTTGGTTATCTAACCAACTTTCTCCTGGAAAGTAGATATTTCCCATTTTTATGATACAAATTTCTGTTTTCATGATAATCTATTTTCAAGGGTAAACTTTCAAGTGAAAGTAGAGGCTTCCATTTTTTATGATACAAATTTCCTCTGTTTTCATAGTGATGTCTATTTTGGTGTTGGTTATTCAAAGAACTTTCGCGGGAAAGTAGATTTCCCATTTGTGCAAAGATACAAATTTCCTGTTTTCTAAGATAATCTGCCCGGCAAATTTGCTATTTAACCAATCCTTCCCGGAAAGTAGATACTTCCCATTTTTATGATACAAATTTTCGTTTTCTATGATATTTATTTTCGAAAGTTGGTTATCTAACCAACTTTCCCGGAAAGTCGATATTTCCCATTTTTATGATACAAATTTCCTGTTTTCAATGATAATCTATTTTCGGAAAGTTGGTTATCTAAGAAACTTCTGCGAAAGTAGATATTTCCCATTTTTATGATATAAATTTCCTGTTTCTATGATAATCTATTTTCGGAAAGTTGGTTATCTAAGAAACTTTCGCGGAAAGTAGGTAGATATTTCCATTTTATGATACAAATTTCCGTTTCTATGATAATCTATTTTCGGCAAATTTGGTTATCTAACTAACTTTCCTGGAAAGTAGATATTTCCCATTTTATGATACAAATTTCCGTTTTCTATGATAATCTACTTCCCAAAATTAGTAATATTTCCTGAAAATACGAAAAATCTACTCTCCCAAAAAGTCGATAATCTACTTTCCTGAAAATAAGAAAATCTATCTACTTTTGGGGGGAAGTGAACTAACTTCCCGGAAAGTAGATATTTCCCATTTTTATGATACAAATTTCGTTTTCTATGATATCGTTATTTCGGGAAAGTTGGTTATCTAACCAACTTTCCGGAAAGTCGATGTTTCCCATTTTTATGATACAAATTTCCCGTTTTCTATGATAATCTATTTTCGGGAAAGTTGGTTATCTAAGAAACTTTCGCGGAAAGTAGATATTTCCCATTTTTTATGATACACTGCGTTTTCTATGATAATCTACTTCCCAAAATTAGGTAATATTTCCTCGAAAAAAACGAAAATCTACTTCTCTCCAAAATCGATAATCTACTTTCTGAAAAAGTTCAGGAAAATCTATCTACTTTTCGGGGAAGCTAGAGCACCAACTTTCCCGGAAAGTAGATATTTCCCATTTTTTATGATAAAATTCTCGTTTCTATGATAATGATTTTCGGGAAAGTTACTATCTAACTAAATCCCTTCTCGGAGAAAGTCGATATTTCCCATTTTTTATGATACAAATTTCCTGTTTTCTATGATAATCTATTTTCGGGAAAGTTGGTTATCTAAGAAACTTTCGCGGAAAGTAGATATTTCCCATTTTTATGATACAAATTTCCTGTTTTATGATAAGACTATTTTTCAGGGCAAAATTTGGTTATCTAACCAACTTTCCCGGAAAGTAGATATTTCCCATTTTTTATGTTAAGCAAATTTCCTGTTTTATGATAATCTACTTCTAAAATTAGGTAATATTTCCCCGAAAATGTCGAAAAATCTACTTTCCCAAAAAATCGATAATCTACTTTTCCCGAAAATTAGAAAAATCTATCTTTACTTTTCGGGAAGTAGTAGGATAAACCAACTCTTTCCCCGGAAAGTCGATATTTCCCATTTTTGGCATTGCAAATATCCTGGTTTTCTTCTATGATAATTCATTTCGGGAAAGTGGTTATCTAAGAAAACTTTCAAGAAAGTAGATATTTCCCATTTTTATGATACAAATTTCCTGTTTTCTATGATAATCTATTTTCGGGAAAGTTGGTTATCTGAAGAAACTCGTGGAAAGTAGATATTTCCATTTTATGACAATTTCTGTTTTATGATAATTCA
This sequence comes from Homarus americanus, assembly GCF_018991925.1. Taxonomy (NCBI): domain Eukaryota; kingdom Metazoa; phylum Arthropoda; class Malacostraca; order Decapoda; family Nephropidae; genus Homarus; species Homarus americanus. Next base: position 33,295 of record NW_024743295.1, on the reverse strand, counting down.
CTTCCCAAAATTAGGTGTAAATATTTCCACGAAAATACGAAAAATCTACTTTCCCAAAAGTCGATAATCTACTTTCCCGAAATTTCAGAAAATCTATCTACTTTTCGGGGAAGTAGATAACCAACTTTCCCGGAAAGCAGATATTTCCCATTTTTTATGATACAAATTTCTCTCGTTTTCATGATAATCTATTTTCGAAAGTTTAAATATCTAACCAACTTTTCCCGGAAAGTCGATATTTCCCATTTTTATAGATACAAATTTCCTGTTTTTGGTGATAATCTATTTCGGAAAGTTGGGTTATCTAAGAAACTTTCAAGTGGAAAGTAGATATTCCATTATGATAGCAAATTCTGTTTCTATGATATCTATTTTCGGCAAATTTGGTTATCTAAACTAACTTTCCCGAAAAGTAGATATTTCCCATTTTTTATGATACAAATTTCCCGTTTCTATGATAACTACTTCCCAAAAATTAGGTAATATTTCCCCGAAAATACGAAAATCTATTTCTTCCCAAAAAGTCGATAATCGACTTTCCTGAAAATTAGAAAAATCTATCTACTTTTCGGGAAGCAGATAACCAACTTTCCCGGAAAGTAGATATTTCCCCATTTTTTATGATACAAATTTCGTTTATGATAATCTATTTCGGAAAGTCGATATTTCCCATTTTTATGATACAAATTTCCTGTTTTCTATGATAATCTATTTTCGGCAAATTTGGTTATCTAACCAACTTTCCCGGAAAGTAGATATTTCCCATTTTTATGATACAAATTTCCTGCTTTGCGATAGTCTACTTCCCAAAATTAGGTACATTCTCGAAAATACGAAAATCTATTTCTTCCCAAAAGCGATATTCATTTCTCCCGAAAATTAGAAAATCTATCTACTTTCGGGGAAGAAGATAAACTAACCTTCCCGGAAAGTCGATATTTCCCATTTTTGCGATACAAATTTCTGCTTATGATAATCTATTTTCGAAAGTTATTATCTAAGAAACTTTCGCGGAAAGTAGATATTTCCATTTTTTATGATACAAATTTCCTGTTTTCTATGATATCTATTTTCGGCAAATTTGGTTATCTAACCAACTTTCCTGGAAAGTAGATATTTCCCATTTTTTATGATACAAATTTCGTTTCTATGATAATCTACTTCCCAAATTAGTAATATTTCCGAGGGTCAGAAAATCTACTTTCCAAAAAAGTCGATAATCTACTTTCCCCGAAAATTAGAAAATCTATCTACTTTTCGGGAAGTAGATAAATCAACTTTCCCGGAAAGTCGATATCGTATTTTTTTGTGATACAAATTTCCCGGTTTTCTATGATAATCTATTTTCGGAAAGTGGGTTATTCAATAGAAACTTTCGCGGAAAGTAGATATTTCCATTTTTTATGATACAAATTTCCGTTTTCTATGATAATCTATTTTCGGAAAGTTGGTTATCTAAGAAACTTTCGTGAAAGTAGATATTTCCCATTTTTTATGATACAAATTTCCCGTTTTCTATGATAATCTATTTTCGGCAAATTTGGTTATCTAACCAACTTTCCCGGAAAGTAGATATTTCCCATTTTTTATGATACAAATTTCCCGTTTTCTATGATAATCTACTTCCCAAAATTAGGTAATATTTCCCCGAAAATAGGAAAATCTACTTTCCCAAAAAGTCGATAATCTACTTTCCCGAAAATAAGAAAATCTATCTACTTTTGGGGGAAGTAGATAACCAACTTTCCCGGAAAGTCGATATTTCCCATTTTTTATGACACAAATTTCCCGTTTTCTATGATAATCTATTTTCGGGAAAGTTGGTTATCTAAGAAACTTTCGCGGAAAGTAGATATTTCCCATTTTTTATGATACAAATTTCTCGTTTTCTATGATAATCTATTTTCGGGAAAGTCGATATTTCCCATTTTTTATGATACAAATTTCCCGTTTTCTATGATAATCTATTTTCGGGAAAGTGAGTTATCTAAGAAACTTTCGCGGAAAGTAGATATTTCCCATTTTTTATGACACAAATTTCCCGTTTTCTATGATAATCTATTTTCGGCAAATTTGGTTATCTAACCAACTTTCCCGGAAAGTAGATATTTCCCATTTTTTATGATACAAATTTCCCGTTTTCTATGATAATCTACTTCCCAAAATTAGGTAATATTTCCCCGAAAATACGAAAATCTACTTTCCAAAAAAGTCGATAATCTACTTTCCCGAAAATTAGAAAATCTATTTACTTTTCGGGGAAGTAGATAACCAACTTTCCCGGAAAGTAGATATTTCCCATTTTTTATGATACAAATTTTCCCGTTTTCTATGATAATCTATTTTCGGCAAATTTGGTTATCTAACCAACTTTCCCGGAAAGTAGTTATTTCCCATTTTTTATGATACAAATTTCCCGTTTTCTATGATAATCTACTTCCAAAAATTAGGTAATATTTCCCCGAAAATACGGAAATCTACTTTCCCAAAAAGTCGATAATCTACTTTCCCGAAAATTAGAAAATCTATTTACTTTTCGGGGAAGTAGATAACCAACTTTCCCGGAAAGTAGATATTTCCCATTTTTTATGATACAAATTTCTCGTTTTCTATGATAATCTATTTTCGGGAAAGTTGGTTATCTAACCAACTTTCCCGGAAAGTCGATATTTCCCATTTTTATGATACAAATTTCCCGTTTTCTATGATAATCTATTTTCGGGAAAGTTGGTTATCTAAGAAACTTTCGCGGAAAGTAGATATTTCCCATTTTTTATGATACAAATTTCCCGTTTTCTATGATAATCTATTTTCGGCAAATTTGGTTATCTAACCAACTTTCCCGGAAAGTAGATATTTCCCATTTTTTATGATACAAATTTCCCGTTTTCTATGATAATCTCCTTCCCAAAATTAGGTAATATTTCCACGAAAATACGAAAATCTACTTTCCCAAAAAGTCGATAATCTACTTTCCCGAAATTTAGAAAATCTATCTACTTTTCGGGGAAGTAGATAACCAACTTTCCCGGAAAGTAGATATTTCCCATTTTTTATGATACAAATTTCTCGTTTTCTATGATAATCTATTTTCGGGAAAGTTGGTTATCTAACCAACTTTCCCGGAAAGTCGATATTTCCCATTTTTTATGATACAAATTTCCCGTTTTCTATGATAATCTATTTTCGGCAAATTTGGTTATCTAACCAACTTTCCCGGAAAGTAGATATTTCCCATTTTTTGTGATACAAATTTCCCGTTTTCTATGATAATCTATTTTCGGCAAATTTGGTTATCTAACCAACTTTCCCGGAAAGTAGATATTTCCCCATTTTTTATGATACAAATTTCCCGTTTTCTATGATAATCTACTTCCTAAAATTAGTAATATTTCCCCTGAAAATACGAAAATTCATTTCTTCCAAAAAAGTCGATAATCGACTTTCCTGAAAATTAGAAAAATCTATCTACTTTTCGGGGAAGTAGATAACCAACTTTCCCGGAAAGTAGATATTTGTATTTTTATGATACAAATTTCTTGTTTCTATGATAATCTATTTTCGGGAAAGCCGATATTTCCTATTTTTATGATACAAATTTCCATTTTCTATGATAATCTATTTTCGGAAAGTGGGTTATCTAAGAAACTTTTCGCGAAAGTAGATTCATTTCATAGACACAAATTTCCCGTTTTCTATGATAATCTATTTTCGGCAATTTATTATCTAACCAACTTTCCCGGAAAGTAGATATTTCCCATTTTTATGATACAAATTTCCCGTTTTCTAAGATAATTCACTTCCCAAAATTATGTAATATTTCCCCGAAAATACGAAAATCTACTTTCCCAAAAAGTCGATAATCTACTTTCTCCCAAAAATTAGAAAATCAATAAACTTTTCGGGAAGTAGAATCCAACTTCCCGGAAAGTAGATATTATTTCCCATTTTTATGATACAAATTTCGTTTCTATGATATCTATTTTCGAAAAAGGTTATCTAACTAACTTTCCCGGAAAGTCGATATTTCCCATTTTTATGACACAAATTTCCTGTTTTCTATGATATCTATTTTCGGAAAGTTGGTTATTCAGAAACTTTCGCGGAAAGTAGATATTTCCCATTTTTATGCGATACAAATTTCCTGTTTTCTATGATAATCTATTTTCGGCAAAATTTGGTTATCTAACCAACTTTCTGGAAAGTAGATATTTCTATTTTTTTAGATACAAATTTCCGTTTTCTATGATAATCTACTTCCCAAAATTAGGTAATATTTCTCGAACAGCGAAAATCTACTTTCCCAAAAAGTCGATAAGCATCTACTTTCCCGAAAAATTAGAAAATCTATCTACTTCGGGGAAGAAGATAACCAACTTTCCCGGAAAGTCGATATTCGCATTTTTTATGATACAAATTTCCCGTTTTCTATGATAATCTATTTCGGGAAAGTGGGTTATCTAAGAAACTTTCGCGGAAAAGCAGATATTTCCCCATTTTTTATAACACAAATTTCTGTTTTCTATGATATTCATTTTCGCAAAATTTGGTTATATTCAACCAACTTTCCTGGAAAGTAGATATTTCCATTTTTATGATACAAATTTCCCGTTTCTATGATAATCTACTTCCAAATTAGTAATATTTTCCGAAAATACGAAAATTCATTTTCCCAAAAAGTTGATAATTCACTTTCCCAAAAATTAGAAAATCTATTTACTTTTCGTAGATAACCAACTTTCCTGAAAAGCAGATATTTCCCATTTTTATGATACAAATTTCCTGTTTTCTATGATATTTCCATTTTCGGGAAAGTTAATATCTAACCAACTTCCCGGAAAGTCGATATTTCCCATTTTATGATAAATTTCCTGTTTTCTATGATAATTCATTTTCGGGAATTGGTTATCTAAGAAACTTTCGCGGAAAGTAGATATTTCATTTTTATATACACCTCTGTTTTCTATGATATCTATTTCGGCAATTTGGTTATCTAACCAATCCTTCCCGGAAAGTAGATATTTCCCATTTTTATGATACAAATTTCCCGTTTCTATGATAATCTACTTCCAAAATTAGGTAATATTTCCAATGAAAATACGAAAATCTACTTCCCAAAAGTCGATAATCTACTTTCCCGAAATTCTAGAAAATCTATCTACTTTTCGGGGAAGTAGATAAATCCCTTCCCGGAAAGTAGATATTTCCATTTTTATGACACAAATTTTCGTTTTCTATGATAATCTATATTTTCGAAAGTTTGTTATCTAACCAACTTTTCCCGGAAAGTCGATATTTCCCATTTTTGAGTGATACAAATTTCCCGTTTATGATATTCATTTTCGGAAAGTTGGTTATCTAAGAAACTTTCGCGAAAGTAGATATTTCCATTTTTATGACACAAATTCTCCTGTTTCTATATGATATTCATTTTCGGCAAATTTGGTTATTCAAATCAACCTTCCCAAGTAGATATTTCCCATTTTTTATAGATACAAATTTCCCGTTTTCTATGATATCTATTTTCGGCAAATTTGGTTATCTAACCAACTTTCTGGAAAGTCGATATTTCCCATTTTTATGATACAAATGTTTATGATAGAATTCATTTTCGAAAGTAGATATTTCCATTTTTTATGACAAATTTCGTTTTCTATGATAATCTATTTCGGAAAGTCGATATTTCCCATTTTTTATGATGCACTTCGTTTCTATGATATCTATTTTCGAAAGTGTTATCTAAGAAACTTTCGCGTAGATATTTCCATTTTTATGACACAAATTTCGTTTTCTATGATAATCTATTTTTCCGCAAATTTGCTATTCAAACTAAACTTCCGGAAAGTAGATATTTCCCATTTTTTATGATACACATTTCAGTTTCTATGATAATCTACTTCCCAAAAATTATGTAAATATTTCCTCGAAAATACGAAAATCTACTTCTTCCCAAAAGTCGATAATCTACTTTTCCCAAAAAAATTAGAAAAATCAATTTATCTTCCCGGTAAGTAGATATTTCTATTTTATGATACAAATTTCTTCGTTTTCATGATAATCTATTTCGGAAAGTTGGTTATTCAAGAAACTTTCGCGAAAGTAGATATTTCTATTTTTATGATACAAATTCGTTTTCTATGATAATCTATTTTCGGCAAATTTGCTATCTAACCAACTTTTCCGGAAAGTAGATATACCGCATTTTTTATGATACAAATCGGGTTTTCTTATGATAATCTACTTCCTCAAAAATTAGGTAATATTTCCGAAAATACGAAAATCTACTTTTCCTAAAAAGTCGAGCACCCAGTTCTCCAAAAATTAGAAAAATCTATCTACTTTTTCGGGGAAGTAGAGCAACCAACCTTTCCCGGAAAGTCGATATTCCCATTTTTATGATAAATTTCCGTTTTCATGATATTTAGAAAGTTGGTTATCTAAATCCAACTTTCCCGGAAATGATATTTCCATTTTTATGATACAAATTTCTGCTTTAGTAGATAATCTATTTTCGGAAAGTGGGTTATCTAAGAAACTCAGAAGTAGATAACCAACTTTCCCGAAAGATATTTCCATTTTTATGATACAAATTTCGTTTTATGATAATCTATTTTTGAAAAGTTGACAACCCAACCCCAAAACATCCAATCCAAATTTCCCGAAATAGATATTTCCATTTTTATGATACAAATTTCCCGTTTCTATGATAATCTACTTCAAAAATTAGTAATATTCAAAAATACGAAAATCTACTTACCCAAAATGATAATCTACTTTCCCGAAAATTAGAAAATCTATCTACTCTCGAAGAGATAACCAACTTTCCCGGAAAGTAGATATTTCCCATTTTTATGATACAAATTTCCTGTTTTCTATGATAATCTATTTTCGGAAAGTTGGTTATCTAACAAACTTCCCGGAAAGTAGATATCCTACATTTTTATGATACAAATTTCCCGTTTTCATGATAATCCACTGGCAAATTTGGTTATCTAACTCAACTTTCCCGGAAAGTAGATATTTCCTATTTTATGATAACAAATTTCCCGTTTTCTATAATAATTCATTTCCCAAATTAGTAATATTTCCGAAAATACGAAATCTACTTTCCCAAAACTCGATAATCTATTTCCCGAAAAGTAGAAAATCTATCTACTTTTCAAGTAGATAACCAACTTTCCCGGAAAGTAGATATTTCCCATTTTTATGATACAAATTTCCTGTTTCTATGATAATCTATTTTCGGAAAGTTGGTTATTCAACCAACTTTCCTGAAAGTCGATATATTTCATTTTATGATACAAAATCTCCGTTTTCATGATATCTATTTTCGAAATGGTTATCTAACCAACTTTCCGGAAAGTAGATATTTCCCATTTTTATGATACAAATATCGTTTTCATGATAATCTATTTTCAGAAATTTGGTTATCTAACCAACTTTCCCGAAAGTAGATATTTCCATTTTTATGATACAAATTTCCGTTTTCTATGATAATCTATTTGCAGGCAAATTTCGATCGATAATCTACTTTTCCTGAAAGTTAGAAAATCTATCTACTTTTCGTGGAAGTAGATAACCAACTTTCCTGAAAGTAGATATTTCCCAATTTTTATGATACAAATTTCGTTTTCTATGATAATCTATTTTCGGGAAAGTTTGTTATCTAACCAACTTTTCCGGAAAGTAGATATTTCCATTTTATGATACAAATTTCCGTTTTATGATAATCTATTTTCGGGAAAGTTGTTGGTCTAAGAAACTTTCGCGGAAAGTAGATATTTCCCATTTTTATGAACAAATTGTTTTATGGAGATCATTTCAGTAAATTGGTTATCTAACCAACTTTCCGGAAAGTAGATATTTCCCATTTTTATGATACAAATTTCCCCTGTTTTCTATGATAATCTATTTTCGGCAAATTTGCTATCTAACCAACTTTCCCGGAAAGTAGATATTTCCTATTTTTATGATACATTTTCCGTTTATGATAATCTATTTTCGGAAAATTAGATATTTACCCATTTTTTATGATACAAATTTCTCTTTTCTAGATATCAACTTTCGGAAAAGTAGATATTTCCCATTTTTATGATAAATTTCCCGTTTTCTATGATAATTCATTTTCGAAAAATTAGGTTATCTAAGAAACTTTCCCGGAAAGTAGATATTTCATTTTTAGAACAAATTTCGTCTATGATAATCTATTTTCCGGAAAGTAGATAATTCCAACTTTTCGGAAAGTAAATATTTCCCATTTTTGATGATACAAATTTCCGTTTCTATGATAATCTACTTCCCAATTAGGTAATATTTCGAAAATACGAAAATCTACTTTCCCAAAAAGTCGATAATCTACTTTCTCCCAAAAAAAATTAGAAAAAATCAACCAACTTTTCCCGGAAAGTAGATATTTCATTTTTATGATACAAATTTCCGTTTTCGATAATCCACTGCAAAATTAGTAATATTTCCCTAAAAAAAATCTACTCCGAAAAGTCGATAATTTATTTTCCCGAAAAGTAGAAATCTATCTACTTTTCGAAAGTATATAACCAACTTTCCCGGAAAGTAGATATTTCCCATTTTTATGATACAAATATCCTGTTTCTATGATAATCTATTTTCGGAAAGTTGGTTATCTAACCAACTTTCCCGGAAAGGATATTTTCCATTTTTATGATACAAATTTCCCGTTTTCTATGATAATCTATTGGCAAATTTGTTATCTAACCAACTTTCCCGAAAGTAGAAAATCTATCTACTTTTCGAAGTAGATAACCAACTTCCCGGAAAGTAGATATTTCCATTTTTTATGATACAAATTCTCGTTTCTATGATAATCTATTTTGGTAAATTATCTATTCCAAAATAATCTACTTCCCGGAAAGTAGAAAATCTATCCACTTTTTCGGGAAAGCATATATCAACTTTCCCGGAAAGTAGTTATTTCCCATTTTTTATGATACAAATTTCCTGTTTATGATAATCTACTTCCCAAAATTAGGTTATCTAACCAACTTTCCGGAAAGTAGATATTTCCCATTTTTATGATACAAATTTCCTTTTTCTTATGATAATCTACTTCCAAAATTAGGTAATATTTCTCCAAATTGAAAATCTACTCCGAAAAGTCGATATCTACTTTCCCGAAAAGTAGAAAATCTATCTACTTCTCGGGAAAGTATATAACTAACTCTCTCGGGAAAGTAGATATTTCCCATTTTTTATGATACAAATTTCCCGTTTTCTATGATAATCTATTTTCGGCAAATTTGGTTATCTAACCAACTTTCCCGGAAAGTAGATATTTCCCATTTTTTATGATACAAATTTCCCGTTTTCTATGATAATCTACTTCGCAAAATTAGGTAATATTTCCCCCAAAATTCGAAAATCTATTCCCCCGAAAAATCGATAATCTACTTTCCCGAAAAGTAGAAAATCTATCTACTTTTCGGGAAAGTAGATAACCAACTTTCCCGGAAAGTAGATATTTCCCATTTTTTATGATACAAATTTCCCGTTTTCTATGATAATTTTCGGGAAAGTTGTTTATCTAACCAACTTTCGCGGAAAGTAGATATTTCCCATTTTTTATGATACAAATTTCCCGTTTTCTATGATAATCTATTTTCGGCAAATTTGGTTATCTAACCAACTTCCCGGAAAGTAGATATTTCCCATTTTTATGATACAAATTTTACGTTTTCTATGATAATCTACTTCCCCAAAATTAGGTAATATTTCCGAAAATACGAAAATCTACTTACCCAAAAGAAGTCGATAATCTACTTTTCCCGAAAAGTAGAAAATCTATCTACTTTTCGGGGAAGTAGATAATAACTTTTCGGAAAGTAGATATTTCCCATTTTTATGATACAAATTTCCCGTTTTCTATGATAATCTATTTTCAGGAAGAGTTGGTTGTAACCAACTTTCCGGAAAGTGATATTTCCATTTTTTCATACAAATTTCCCGTTTTCTATGATAATCTATTTTCGGAAGGGCTGGTTATCGCCTAACTTTCGGAAAGTAGATATATCCATTTTTTATGATACAAATTTCCCGTTTTCTATGATAATCTATTTTTGCCAAATTTGGTTATCTAACCAACTTTCCCGGAAAGTAGAAAATCTATCTACTTTTCGGGGAAGTATATAACCAACTTTCCAGGAAAGTAGATATTTCCCATTTTTTATGATACAAATTTCCCGTTTTCTATGATAATCTACTTCGCAAAATTAGGTAATATTTCCCCAAAATTCGAAAATCTACTTCTCCGAAAAGTCGATAATCTACTTTACCGAAAAGTAGAAAATCTATCTACTTCTCGGGAAAGTATATAACCAACTTTCCCGGAAAGTAGAAATTTCCCATTTTTTATGATACAAATTTCGCGTTTTCTATGATAATCTCTTTTCGGGAAAGTAGATATTTCCCATTTTTTATGATACAAATTTCCCGTTTTCTATGATAATCTATTTTCGGCAAATTTGGTTATCTAACCAACTTTCCCGGAAAGTAGATATTTCCCATTTTTTATGATACAAATTTCCCGTTTTCTATGATAATCCACTTCGCAAAATTAGGTAATATTTCCCCAAAATTCGAAAATCTACTCCGAAAAGTCGATAATCTACTTTCCCGAAAAGTAGAAAATCTATCTACTTTTCGGGAAAGTATATAACCAACTTTCCCGGAAAGTAGATATTTCCCATTTTTTATGATACAAATATCCCGTTTTCTATGATAATCTATTTTCGGGAAAGTTGGTTATCTAACCAACTTTCCCGGAAAGGAGATATTTCCCATTTTTTATGATACAAATTTCCCGTTTTCTATGATAATCTATTTTCGGCAAATTTGGTTATCTAACCAACTTTCCCGGAAAGTAGAAAATCTATCCACTTTTCAGGGAAGCAGATATCCAACTTTCCCGGAAAGTAGTTATTTCCCATTTTTTATGATACAAATTTCCCGTTTTCTATGATAATCTACTTCCCAAAATTAGGTAATATTTCCCCGAAAATACGAAAATCTACTTCCCCAAAAAGTCGATAATCTACTTTCCCGAAAAGTAGAAAATCTATCTACTTTTCGGGGAAGTAGATAACCAACTTTCCCGGAAAGTAGATATTTCCCATTTTTATGATACAAATTTCCCGTTTTCTATGATAATCTACTTCGCAAAATTAGGTAATATTTCCCCCAAAATTCGAAAATCTATTCCCCCGAAAAATCGATAATCTACTTTCCCGAAAAGTAGAAAATCTATCTACTTTTCTGGAAAGTAGATATCCAACTTTCCCGGAAAGTAGATAATTTCCCATTTTTTATGATACAAATTTCCCGTTTTCTATGATAATCTATTTTCGGGAAAGTAGATATTTCCCATTTTTATGATACAAATTTCACGTTTCTATGATAATCTATTTTCGGCAAATTTGGTTATCTAACCAACTTTCCCGGAAAGTAGAAAATCTATCTACTTTTCGAGTAGATAACTTTCGGAAAAGTAGATATTTCCATTTTTATGATACAAATTTCCCGTTTTCTATGATAAATCTATTTTCAGCCAAATTTGGTTATCTAACTAACTTTCCCGGAAAGTAGATATTTCCCATTTTTATGATACAAATTTCCGTTTTCTATGATAATCCGCCGCAAAGATTAATTATTTCCCCAAAGATTAATCTACTTCTCCGAAAAGTCGATAATCTACTTTCCCGAAAAGTAGAAAATCTATCTACTTTTCGGGAAAATCGATAACCAACTTTCGGAAAGTAGATATTTCCCATTTTTTATGATACAAATTTCCCGTTTTCTATGATAATCTACTTCGCAAAATTAGGTAATATTTCCCCAAAATTCGAAAATCTACTTCTCCGAAAAGTCGATAATCTACTTTCCCGAAAAGTGGAAAATCTATCTACTTCTCGGGAAAGTATATAACAACTTTCCCGGAAAGTAGAAATTTCCCATTTTTTATGATACAAATTTCGCGTTTTCTATGATAATCTCTTTTCGGGAAAGTAGATATTTCCCATTTTTTATAATACAAACTTCCCGTTTTCTATGATAATCTACTTCGCAATTAGGTAATATTTCCCCAAAATTCGAAAATCTACTTCCCCGAAAAGTCGATAATCTACTTTCCGAAAAGTAGAAAATCTACTTTTCGGGAAAGTAGATAACCAACTTTCGGAAAGTAGATGTTTCCCATTTTATGATACAAATTTCCGTTTTCTAAGATAATCTATTTTTCCGGAAAGTTGGTTATCTATTAACTTTCCCGGAAAGTAGATATTTCCCATTTTTTATGATACAAATTTCCCGTTTTCTATGATAATCTATTTTCGGCAAATTTGGTTATCTAACCAACTTTCCCGGAAAGTAGAAAATCTATCTACTTTTCGGGGAAGTAGATAACCAACTTTCCCGGAAAGTAGATATTTCCCATTTTTTATGATACAAATTTCCCGTTTTCTAAGATAATCTATTTTTGCCAAATTTGGTTATCTAACCAACTTTCCCGGAAAGTAGATATTTCCCATTTTTTATAATACAAATTTCCCGTTTTCTATGATAATCTACTTCCCAAAATTAGGTATATTTCCCGAAAATACGAAATCTACTTACCCAAAAGTCGATAATCTACTTTCCCGAAGTAGAAAATCTATCTACTTTTCGGTGATAGATAACCAACTTTCGGAAAGTAGATATTTCCCATTTTATGATACAAATTTCCCGTTTTCTATGATATTCTATTTTCGGGAAAGTTGGTTAGATAACCTTTCCCGGAAAGTAGATATTTCCCATTTTTTATGATACAAATTTCCCGTTTTCTATGATAATCTACTTCGCAAAATTTGGTAATATTTCCCCCAAAATTCGAAAATCTACTTCCCCAAAAAGTCGATAATCTACTTTCCCGAAAAGTAGAAAATTTATCTACTTTTCGGGAAGTAGATAACCAACTTTCCCGGAAAGTAGATATTTCCCATTTTTTATGATACAAATTTCCCGTTTTCTATGATAATCTATTTTCGGGAAAGTTGGTTATCCAACCAACTTTCCCGGAAAGTAGATATTTCCCATTTTTTATGATACAAATTTCCCGTTTTCTATGATAATCTATTTTCGGCAAATTTGGTTATCTAACTAACTTTCACGGAAAGTAGATATTTCCCATTTTTTATGATACAAATTTCCCGTTTTCTATGATAATCTATTTTCGGGAAAGTTGGTTATCTAAGAAACTTTTGCGGAAAGTAGATATTTCCCATTTTTATGATACAAATTTCCCGTTTTCTATGATAATCTATTTTCGGCAAATTTGGTTATCTAACCAACTTTCCCGGAAAGTAGAAATCTATCTACTTTTCGGGAAGTAGATATGCTTTCGCGGAAAGTCGATATTTCCCATTTTTTATGATACAAATTTCCCGTTTTCTATGATAATCTATTTTCGGCAAAATGGTTATCTAACCAACTTTCCCGGAAAGTAGATGTTTCCCATTTTTTATGATACAAATTTCCCGTTTTCTATGATAATCTACTTCCAAAATTAGGTAATATTTCCCCGAAAATACGAAAATCTACTTTCCCAAAAAGTCGATAATCTACTTTCCCGAAAAGTAGAAAATCTATCTACTTTTCGGGGAAGTAGATAACCAACTTTCTCGGAAAGTAGATATTTCCCATTTTTTATGATACAAATTTCCCGTTTTCTATGATAATCCACTTCGGAAAATTAGGTAATATTTCCCCACAATTCGAAAATCTACTTCTCCGAAAAGTCGATAATCTACTTTCCCGAAAAGTAGAAAATCTATCTACTTTTCGGGAAAGTATATAACCAACTTTCACGGAAAGTAGATATTTCCCATTTTTTATGATACAAATATCCCGTTTTCTATGATAATCTATTTTCGGGAAAGTTGGTTATCTAACCAACTTGCCCGGAAAGTAGATATTTCCCATTTTTTATGATACAAATTTCCCGTTTTCTATGATAATCTATTTGCGGCAAATTTGAATCTAACCAACTTTCGGAAGAGTTGAAAATCTATCTTCTTTTCGTGGAAGTATATAACCAACTTTCCCGGAAAGTAGATATTTCCCATTTTTTATGATACAAATTTCCCGTTTTCTATGATAATCTATTTTCGGGAAAGTTGGTTATCTTACCAACTTTCCCGGAAAGTAGATATTTCCCATTTTTTATGATACAAATTTCCCGTTTTCTATGATAATCTATTTTCGGCAAATTTGGTTATCTAACCAACTTTCAGGGAAAGTAGAACGCATTCATTTTTCGGGGAAGTAGATAACCAACTTCTCGGAAAGCAGATATTCTATTTTTTATGATAAATTTCTGTTTTTATGATATCTATTTTCGGCAAATTTGGTTATCTAAATCAACTTTCCCGGAAAGTAGATATTTCCCATTTTTTATGATACATATTTCCCGTTTTCTATGATATTCATTTTCGGCAAATTTGGTTATTCTAATTAACTTTCCTGGAAAGAAATTATTCTACTTTTTCGGGAAGTAGATAACCAACTTTCCCGGAAAGTAGTTATTTCCCATTTTTTATGACATAAATTTCTGTTTTCAGTGATAATCTACTTCCCCAAAATTAGGTAATATTTCCCGCAAATACGAAAATCTACTTTCCTGTCGATAATCTACTTCCTGAAAAGTAGTAGGTCTATCTACTTTTTCGAAGTAGATAACCGAATCCTTCCCGGAAAGTAAATATTTCCCATTTTTGATGATACAAATTTCCTGTTTTGCGTGATAATCTACTCCCAAAATTAGGTATTTCCCCTGAAAATACGAAAATCTACTTTCCCAAAAAGTCGATAATCTACTTTCTCGAAAAGTAGAAATTCATCTACTTCGGGCAAGTAGATAACCAACTCTTCCCGGAAAGTAGATATATCTTCCATTTTTATGATACAAATTTCCCGTTTTCTATGATAATCCACTTCGCAAAAACAGGGTAATATTTCTCAGGTTTGAAAAATTCATTCTCCGGAAAGCGATATTTACTTTCTCCCGAAAAGTAGAAAATCTATCTACTTTTCGGGAAAGTATATAACCAACTTTCTCCTTAGATATTTCCCATTTTTATGACAAATATCCCGTTTCTATGATATTTGATGCTGGGAAAGCAATATCTAAATCAAATCTCTTCCTGGAAAGGAGACATTTCCCATTTTTATGATACAAATTTCCTCTTGTTTTCTATGATATTCTTATTTCGGCAAATTTGCTTATCTAACCAACTTTCCTGGAAGTAGAAAATCTATCTACTTTTCGGGGAAGTAGATAACCAACTTTCCCGAAAGTAGATATTTCCCATTTTTTATGATACAAATTTCCTGTTTTATGATAATCTATTTTCGGCAAATTTGGTTATCTAACCAACTTTCCCGGAAAGTAGAAAATCTATCCACTTTTCAGGGAAGCAGATATCCAAATTTCCCGGAGAAAGTAGTTATTTCCCATTTTTATGATACAAATTTCCCGTTTTCTATGATAATCTACTTCCAAAATTAGGTAATATTTCCCTAAAATATGAAAAATCTACTTCCAAAAGTCGATAATCTACTTCCTGAAGTAGAAAATCTATCTACTTTTCGGGGAAGTAGATAACCAACTTTCCAGGAAAGTAGATATTTCCATTTTTTATGATACAAATTTCCCCATTTTCTATGATAATCTACTTCGCAAAAATTAGTAATATTTCAAAATTCAAAAATTCATTCCGAAAAGTCGATAATCTACTTTCCTTGAAAAAGTAGAAAATCTATGTCTACTTTCGAGAAAGTATAAACAACTTTTCCTGAAAGTAGAAATTTATTTTTATGATACAAATTTCTGCGTTTTATGATAATCTTCGAAAGTAGATATTTCCTATTTTTATGATACAAATTTCCTGCTTTTCTATGATATTCTATTTTCGGCAAAATTCTGGTTATCTAACCAACTTTTCCCGGAAAGTGAAAATCTATCTACTTTTTCAGGGAAGTAGATATCCAACTTTCTCGAAAGTAGTTATTTCATTTTTTATGATACAAATTTCCTGTTTCTATGATAATCTACTTCCCAAAATTAGGTACTTCCCCGCAAATACGAAAAATCTACTTTTCCTAAAATGATATTCACTTTCCCGAAAAGTAGAAAATCTATCTACTTTTCGGGAAGTAGATATCCAACTTTCCCGGAAAGTAACATTTCTATTTTGATGATACAAATATCCTGTTTTCTATGATAATCTACTTCCCAAAATTAGTAATATTTCCCCGAAAATATGAAAATCTACTTTCCCTAAAGTCGATACAATCTACTTTCCCGGAAAAGTAGAAAATCTATCTACTTTCGGGAAGTAGATAACCAACTTCCCGAAAGTAGATATTTCCCATTTTTATGATACAAATTTCCTGCTTTCTATGATAATCCACTTCGCAAAATTAGGTAATATTTCCACCTGAAAATTCATTCGAAAAAGTCGATAATCTACTCTTCCTTTGAAAAGTAGAAAATCTATTACTTTTCGAAAGTATATAACCACTTTTCCTGAAAGTAGATATTTCCCATTTTTATGATACAAATATCCCGTTTTCTATGATATCGATGGTGTTGGTTATCTAACCAACTTTCCTGAAAGGAGATATTTCCCATTTTTATGATACAAATTTCCTGTTTCTATGATATCTATTTTCGGCAAATTTGGCTATTCAAATCAACTTTCCCGGAAAGTAGAAATTCATCTACTTTTCGGGGAAGTAGATAACCAACTTTCCTTATAGATATTTCCATTTTTTATGATACAAATTTCCTGTTTTCTATGATATTCCATTTTCGGCAAATTTGGTTATCTAACCAACTTTCCCGGAAAGTAGAAAAATCTATCCACTTTTCAGGAAGAGATATCCAACTTTCCCGGAAAGTAGTTATTTCCCATTTTTTATGATACAAATTCTCCTGTTTCTATGATAATCTACCCCCAAAATTAGGTATTACTTCGAATATGAGGTAATCTACTTTCCAAAGTCGATATCATCTACTTTCCTTAAGTAGAAAAATCTATCTACTTTTCGGGGAAGTAGATAACCAACTTTCCAGAAAAAGTAGATATTTCCCATTTTTTATGATACAAATTTCCCATTTTCTGCGATAATCTACTTGCAAAAATTAGGTAATATTTCTCAAAATTCGAAAATCTGTCACTCCTTGAAAAGTCGGGATAATCTTACTTTCCTGAAAAAGTAGGTAATATTTCCCCTAGAAATACGAAAATTCACTTTTCCGAAAAGTCGATAATCTACTTTCCTGAAAGTAGAAATCTATCTACTTTTTGGGGAAGTAGATAACCAACTTTCCAGAAAGTAGATATCATATTTTTATGACAAATTTCCCATTTTCTATGATAATCTACTTCGCAAAAATTAGTAATATTTCAAAATTCGAAAAATCAATCCGAAAATCGATAATCACATTTTCCAAAAGTAGGTAAAATCTATTTACTTCTCAAGAAACAACTTTCCGGAAAGTAGAAATTTCCCATTTTTATGATACAAATTTCGCGTTTTCTATGATAATTCTTTTCGAAAGTAGATATTTCCCATTTTTTATGATACAAATTTCCGTTTTTCTATGATAATCTATTTTCGGCAAATTTGTTATCTAACCAACTTCCAGAAAGTAGATATTTCCTATTTTTATGATACAAATTTCACGTTTCTATGATAATCTACTTTCAAAAATTAGGTAATATTCTAAAATCGAAAACATACTTCGAAAGTCGATAATCTACTTTCCCGAAAAGTAAATCTATCTACTTTTCGGGAAAGTAGATAACCAACTTTCCCGGAAAGTAGATATTTCCCATTTTTTATGATACAAATTTCCTTGTTTTCTAAGATATTTATTTTCGGAAAGTTGGTTATCTAACCAACTTTCCGGAAAGTAGATATTTCCCATTTTTATGATACAAATTTCGTTTTATTACGATAATTCATTTTCGGCAATGGTTATCTAACCAACTTTCCTGAAAGTAGAAAATCTTTCCCATTTTTATGATACAATTTTCATGATAATCTATTTCGGCAAATTTGATATCTAACCAACTTTCCCGGAAAGTAGATATTTCGCATTTTTATGATACAATTTCGTTTTCTATGATAATTCATTTTTCGCAAATTTGCTATCTAAACTAACTTTCCTGAAAGTAGAAATCTATCTACTTTTCGGGAAGAAGTAGATAACCAACTTTCCCGGAAAGTAGATATTTCTAATTTTTTATATACAAATTTCCTGTTTTCATGATAATTCATTTTCGGCAAATTTCTGGTTATCTAACCAACTTTCCAAAGTAGATATTTCCCATTTTTATGATACAAATTTCTGTTTTCTATGATAATCTACTTCCAAAATTAGTAATATCGAAAAATACGAAAATCTACTTTCCCAAAAAGTCGATAATCTACTTCTCCTAAAAGTAGAAATTCATCTACTTTTTTCGGGAAGTATAACCAACTTTCCTGAAAGTAAGATATTTCCTCATTTTAAGATACAAATTTCCGTTTCTATGATAATTCCCCGCAAAAATTAGTAATTGTATTCGAAAACCCATTCGAAAAGTAGATAACCAACTTTCCTTATATTTCCATTATGACATATCCTATTGTTGAGCAATCTATTTTCGAAAGTTGTTTATCTTAACCAACTTTCCTGAAAGTAGATATTTCTGCATTTTATGATACAAATTTCCTTGCTTATGATAATCTATTTTCGGCAAATTTGGTTATCTAACCAACTTTCCCGGAAAATCTATCTTTTTTTCGGGAAGTAGATAACCAACTTCCCGGAAAGTAGATATTTCATTTTTATGATACAAATTTCCCAGTTTTCATGATAATCTACTCTTAAAATTAGTAACATTTCCCTGAAAAGATGAAATCTATTTTCCCAAAAAGTCGATAATCATTTTAAAAAGTAGAAAAATCTATCTACTGGGGAAGTAGATAATCAACTTTCTGAAATAGATATTTCCTATTTTTATTATACAAATTTCCTTTTTCATGATAATCCACTTCAAAATTAGGTATTTCTGTACTCTGAAAATCTACTTCCGAAAAGTCGATAATCTACTTCCCGGAAAGTAGAAAATTCATCTACTAAAGAGAACCACTTTCTGAAAGTAGATATATTCTATTTTTTATGACAAATATCCTGTTTTCTATGATATTTCATTTCGAAAGTTGTTTATCTAACCAACTTTCCTGAAAGCAGATATTTCCCATTTTTATGATACAAATTTCTGCTTTATGATAACTATTTTCGGCAAATTTGGTTATCAAATCTAAACTTCCGGAAAGTAGAAAATCTATCTGATTTTCGGGGAAGTAGATAACCAACTTTCCTGAAAGTAGATATGTTTTATTTTTTTACATATGAAATTTCCTGTTTTTCTATGAGCACTATTTTTGCAAATTTGTTATTCTAACTAACTCTCCCGAAAGAACGACCATTTTTTCAAAGTAGATAAATTAACTCCTGTGGGAGTAGATATTCTGTTTTTAAGATACAAATTTCCCGTTTTCTATGATAATGTACTTCGCAAAATTGAGTAACATTTCCTTCTGTAATTGAAAATCTACTGAAAGTCGATAATCTACTTTCCTGAAAAGAAATCTATCTACTTCGAAAGTATATAACCAACTTTCCCGAAAAGTAGATATTTCATTTTGATACAAATATCCTGTTTTCTATGATATCTGCCTTTAAAGTTGTTTATTCCAACCACTTCCTGGAAAGCAGATATTTCCTCATTTATGATACAAATTTCCGTTTTATGATATCTATTTTCGGAAATTTGGTTATCTAACCAACTTTCCCGAAAGTAGAGGGCACCCATTCATTTTCAAGAGATTCAACTCTCCTGAAAGTGATATTTCATTTTATGATACAAATTTCCGTTTATGATAATCTTATTTTCATAAATTTCCATATCTAACCAACTTCTGAAAGTAGAAAATCTTAATTTACTGTATAGATAACCAACTTCCCGGGAAAGTAGATATTTCCCATTTTATGATGCTGCCACTTCCCGTTTTCTATGATAATGTATACTTCGCAAAATTAGGTATTATTTCCCAAAATTCGAAAAAAATCTATCTGAAAGTCGATAATCTTCCCGAAAGAAATTTATCTACTTCGGGAAAAAGATATAACCAACTTCCGGAAAGTAGAAATTTCCCATTTTTATGATACAAATTTCAAGGTTTCTATGATAATCTTCGGGAAAGTAGATATTTCCCATTTTTATGATACAAATTTCCTGTTTTCTATGATAATCTATTTTCAAAATTATCTAAACTAACTTCCCGGAAAGTAGATATTCGTATTTTTATGATACAACCACGTTTTCAAGATAATTCACTTCGCAAAATTAGGTATTATTCCCCAAAATTCGAGGTCTACTTCCTGAAAGTCGATAATTATTCTGAAAAGTAGTACCCATCTACTTTCAGAAGTATATAACAACTCTTCCCTGAAAGTAAATATTTCCCATTTATTGCCAAATTCCTGTTTTTCAGATAATGATTTTGAAAGTTGGTTATTCAACCAATCCTCTCCTGGAGAGCAGATATTTCCCATTTTTTATGATACAATTTCTGTTTCTATGATATCTATTTCTCGGCAAATTTGGTTATCTAACCAACTTCCTGGAAAGTAGATATTTCCCATTTTTATGATACAAATTTCTGTTTCTATGATAATTATTTCAAGTAAATTTGGTTATCTAACCAACTTTCCTGGAAAGTGATATTTTTGCATTTTTATGATACAAATTCTCCTGTTTCTTATGATATCTATTTTTCGGCAAATTTGCTATCTAACTAACTTCTCTGAAGAGAAAAATTGACGTACTTTTCGAAAGTAGATAAATCAAATTTCCCCTGAAAGTAGATATTTCCATTTTATGATACAAATTTCCTGTTTCTATGCTAATTTATTTTGGCAAATTTGGCGCCCAACCAACTTTCTGAAAGTAGAAAAATCTATCTTACTTTTGGGGAAGTAGATAACCAACTTTCCTGGAAAGTAGATATTCTCATTTTTATGATACAAATTTCCGTTTTCTATATACTATTTTTGCAAATTATTATCTAACCAATCTTTCCCGAGTAGAAAATTCATTCACTTTTTTCAGGAAGCTAGATATCCAACTTTCCTAGTAGTTATTTCCCATTTTTATGATACAAATTTCCTGTTTTCTATGATAATCTACTTCTAAAAATTAGGTATGAAAATTCATTTCCCAAAAGTCGATAATTTACTTCCGGAAAAGTAAAATCATCTACTTTTCGGGAAGTAGATAACCAACTTCTGCGAAAGTAGATATTTCCCATTTTTGAAGTGATGGCAAATTTCTGTTTTCTATGATAATCTACTTCTGCAAAATTAGGTAATATTTCGTATTCCGAAAATCTACTTTCCGAAAAGTCGATAATCTACTTTCCCGAAAGTAGAAAATCTATCTACTTCGGGAAAGTATATAACCAACTTTCCTGTAGCAGAAATTTCCCATTTTTTATGATACAAATTTCGCGTTTCTATGATAATCTTTTCGGGAAAGTAGATATTTCCCATTTTATGATACAAATTTCCTGTTTTATGATATCTATTTTCGGCAAATTTAGTTATTCAACCAACTTTCCCCGAAAGTAGATATTTCTATTTTTTTATGATACAAATTTCTTTACGTTTTGCGATAATCTACTTCGCAAATACCAGGGTAATATTTCTGTACTGAAAAATCTACTTCGAAAAGTCGATAATCTACTTTCCTGAAAAGTAGAAAATTCATCTATTTTTTCGGAAAGTAGGATAACCAACTTTCCTGAAAGTAGATATTTCATTTTTACATACAAATTTCTGTTTTCTAAGATATGCCTATTTCGAAAGTTGGTTATCTAACCAACTTTCCCCGGAAAGCAGATATTTCCCCATTTTTATGATACAAATTTCCTGTTTTCTATGATAATCTATTTTTGCCAAATTCTGTTAGGAGTCTAACCAACTTTTCCCGAAAGTAGAAAATCTATCTACTTGAAGTATATAACCAACTTTCCCGGAAAAGATATTATTTCCAATTTTTATGATACAAATTTCCTGTTTTCTATGATAACGCTATTTTCGGCAAATTTGGTTATCTAACCAACTTTCCCTGAAAGTAGAAAATCTATCTACTTTTCGAAGTAGATAACCAACCTCTCGAAAGTAGATATTTCCTATTTTTATGATACAAATTTCCGTTCTATGATATCCATCTGGAAATGGTTATCTAACCAACTTTCCCGGAAAGCAGATATTTCCCATTTTTATGATACAAATTTCCCGCTTTTATGAAACAATTCGCAAATTATCCAACAACCTCCTGAAAGTAGATATTTCCACTATGATACAAATTCCTGTTTCTATGATATCTACTCTCAAAATTAGGTAAAACAACTTTCCTGAAATAGAAACATCTACTTTCCCAAAAGTAGATAACCAACTTTCCCGAAAAGTAGATATCACCCATTTTTATCAACAAACCCAAAACCACCAAAACACAACCCCAAAAAAACACACAAGAAAACCAACCTTCCCAAAGTAGACATTTCCATTTTTATGATACAAATTTCCGTTTCTATGAAACTATTAAAATTTGTTATTCAACCAACTTTCCCAAATAAAAACCCATCTACTTTTCGGGAAGTAGATAACTAACTCTCCGGAAAGTAGAAATTTCCATATTTTTATGACACAAATTCCCCCGTTTTCAGATATTAATTTCGCAAATTTATTATTCAACCAACTTTCCCAAAAAAACACACCAAAAAACCAACCCAAAGCAGATAATTTCCATTTTATGATACAAATTTCCCGTTTCGGAGATATCTATTTTCGCAAATTCTATTATCTAACCAACTTTCCTAAAAGTAGATATTTCCCATTTTAATGATACAAATTTCCCGTTTTCTAGATAATCTACTTCCCCAAAAATTAGGTAATATCCCCAAAAACAAAAATCTACTTCCAAAAAGTCGATAATCTACTTTCCCGAAAAGTAGAAATTCATTCACTTTTCGGGGAAGTAGATAACCAACTTTCCCGGAAAGTAGATATTTCCCCATTTTTATGATACAAATTTCCGTTTCTATGATAATCCACTTCGCAAAAATAGGTAATATTTCAAATTGAAAATCTACTTCCGAAAAGTCGATAATCTACTTTTCCCGAAAGTAAAAATCTACTACTTTTCGGGAAAGTATATAACCAACTTTCCTGAAAGTAGATATTTCCATTTTTATGATGAAATATCCTGTTTTCTATGATAATCCATTCGGAAAAGTAGATATTTCCCATTTTTTTATGATAAAATTTCCTGTTTTTCTATGATAATCTATTTTCGGCAAATTAGGTTATTCAACCAACTTTCCCGGAAAGTAGATATTTCCCATTTTTATGATACAAATTTCCTTTCTTTATGATATCTATTTGCCTGCAATTTTGATATCTAACCAACTTTCCGGAAAGTTGAAAATCTATCTACTTTTTCGTGAAGTAGATAATCAACTTTCCCGGAAAGTAGATATTTCCCATTTTTATGATACAAATTTCTGTTTTCTATGATAATCTATTTTCGGCAAATTTGGTTATCTAACCAACTTTCCCGGAAAGTAGATATTTCCATTTTTATGATACAAATTTCCCTGTTTCTATGATAATGAGCTGGTGCTAATATCAACCAACTTTCCCGAAAGGAGATATTTCTATTTTTATGATACAAATTTCCTGTTTCTATGATAATCTATTTCGGCAATTTGGTTATCTAACCAACTTCTCCGGAAAGTAGATATTTCCTATTTTTATGATACAAATTTCCGTTTTCTATGATATCTATTTTCGGGAAAGTTGATATCTAAACCAACTCTCTCCCGGAAAGGAGATATTTCATTTTTTATGATACAAATTTCTGCTTTATGATAACCATTTTCGGCAAATTAGATATTTCCCATTTTATGATACAATTTCCGTTTTCTATGATAATCTATTTTCGGCAAATTTGGTTATCTAACCAACTTCACGGAAAGTAGATATTTCTATTTTATGATAAATTTCACGTTTTCTATGATAATCTACTTCGCAAAATTAGGTAATATTTCCAAAATTCGAAAAATCTACTCGAAAAGTCGATAATCTACTCTTTCTCGAAAAAGTAGAAAAATCTATTAATTTTCGGGAAAGTAGATAAATCAACTTTCCCGGAATGTAGATATTTCCCATTTTTATGATACAAATTTCCCGTTTTATGATAATCTATTTTCGAAAGTTATCAACCAACCTTCCTGGTAGTTATTTCCCATTTTTATGATACAAATTTTCCGTTTTCTATGATAATCTATTTTCGGCAAATTTGTTTATCTAACCAACTTTCCTGAAAGTAGATATTTCCAATTTTTATGATACAAATTTCAATATTTTCTATGATAATTCAAAGTCGATAATCTACTTTCCCGAAAAGTAGAAAATCCATCTACTGGAAAGTAGATAACCAACTTTCCCGGAAAGTAGATATTTACCATTTTTATGATACAAATTTCCTTTCTTATGATATTTCGGGAAAGTTAATTATCTAACCAACTTTCCCGAAAGTAGATATTTCCCATTTTTTATGATACAAATTTCTGTTTCTATGATAATCTATTTTCGCAAATTTGGCTATCTAACCAACTTCCCGGAAAGTAGAAAATCTATCTACTTCGGAGGTAGATAACCAACTTTCCCGGAAAGTAGATATTCCCATTTTTATGATACAAATTTCCTGTTTTCATGATAATCTATTTTCGGCAAATTTGGTTATCTAACCAACTTTCCCGAAAGTAGAAAATCTATCTACTTTCAGGAAGTAGATATCCAACTTTCCGGAAAGTAGTTATTTCCCATTTTTATAGATACAAATTTCGTTTTCTATGATAATCTAATTCCCTAAATTAGGTAATATTTCCCGAAAATAAAAAATTTATTTTCCAAAAAGTGATAATCTACTTTCCCGAAAAGTAGAAAATCTATCTACTGGGAAGTAGATAACCAACTTTCCCGGAAAGTAGATATTCCCATTTTTATGATACAAATTTCCTGTTTCCTATGATAATCTTCTTCGCAAAATTAGGTAATATTTCCCAAAATTCGAAAATCTACTCCGAAATCGATAATCTACTTTCCGAAAAGTAAAAATCTATCTACTTCGGAAAGTATATAACCAACTTTCCGGAAAGTAGAAATTTATTTATTATGATACAAATTTCGCTTTTATGATAATCTTCGGGAAAGTAGATATTTCCCATTTTTATGATACAAATTTCCTGTTTATGATAATCTATTTTCGGCAAATTGGTTATCTAACCAACTTCACGGAAAGTAGATATTTCCCATTTTTATGATACAAATTTCACGTTTCTATGATAATCTACTTCGCAAAATTAGGTAATATTTCCAAAATTCGAAAAATCTACTTCCCGAAAAGTCGATAATCTACTTTCCCGAAAAATCTATTTCACTTTTCGAAAGTAGATAACCAACTTCCTGAAGGTAGATATTTCCCATTTTATGATACAAATTTCCTGTTTTCTATGATATCTATTTTCGAGAAAGTTGGTTATCTAACCAACTTTCGAAAGTAGATATTTCCCATTTTTATGATACAAATTTCCCTTTTCTATGATAATCATTTTCGGCAAATTTGGTTATCTAACCAACTTTCCTGGGAAGAAAATCTATCTACTTTTAAGTAGATAACCAACTTTCCAAAGTAGATATTTCCCATTTTTATGATACAAATTTCCTGTTTTCTATGATAATCTATTTTCGGCAAATTTGTTATCTAACCAACTTTCACGGAAAGTAGATATTTCCCATTTTTATGATACAAATTTCACGTTTTATGATAATCTACTTTGCAAAATTAGGTAATATTTCCCCAAAATTGAAAAAATCTACTTCCCCGAAAAGTCGATAATCTACTTTCCCGAAAAGTAGAAAATCTATCTACTTGGAAAGTAGATAACCAACTTTCCGGAAAGTAGATATTTCCCATTTTTATGATACAAATTTCCTGTTTTATGATATTTATTGGGAAAGTTGGTTATCTAACCAACTTTCCCGGAAAGTAGATATTTCCCATTTTTATGATACAAATTTCCCGTTTCTATGATAATCTATTTTCGGCAAATTTGGTTATCTAACCAACTTCTGAAAGTAGAAAATCCATCTACTTTTCGGGAAGTAGATAACCAACTTTCCTGAAGTAGATATTTCCATTTTTATGATACAATTTCCGTTTTCTATGATAATCTATTTTCGGCAAATTTGGTTATCTAACCAACTTTCCGAAAGTAGAAAATCTATCTTTTTTTCGGGGAAGTAGATAACCAACTTTCTGAAAGTAGATATTTCCCATTTTGTATGATACAAATTTCCCGTTTTCATGATAATCTACTTCCAAAGATAAGTAATATTTCCCCGAAAATACGAAAATCTACTTTCCCAGTCGATAATCTACTTCCCGAAAAGTAGAAAATCTATCTACTTTTGGGAAGTAGATAACCAACTTACCGGAAAGTAGATATTTCCCATTTTTATGATACAAATTTCCTTATGATAATCCACTTCGCAAAATTAGGTAATATTTCAAAATTCGAAAATCTACTTTCGAAAAAGTCGATAATCTACTTCCCGAAAAGTAGAAAATCTATCTACTTTTCGAAAGAATAACTAACCTCTCCCGGAAAGTAGATATTTCCCCATTTTTATGATACAAATATCCCGTTTTCTATGATAATTTATTTTCGGGAAAGTTGAATATCTAACCAACTTTCCCAAGTAGACACTTCCTATTTTTATGATACAAATTTCCCGTTTCTATGATAATCTACTGCCAAATTTGGTTATCTAACCAACTTTCCCGGAAAGTAGATATTTCCCATTTTTATGATACAAATTTCCGTTTTCTATGATAATCTACTTCCCAAAATTAGGTAATATTTCGAAAATACGAAAATCTACTTTCCTAAAAGTCGATAATCTACTTTAAAAGTAGAAAATCTATCTACTTTTCGAAGTAGATAACCAACTTTTCCGAAAGTAGAGATATCATTTTTTAAGATACAAATTTCCCGTTTTCTATAAATCTATTTTCGGCAAATTTGTTATTCAACCAACTTTCCTGAAAGATATAGTAAACAATCTACTTTTCGAGAAGTAGATAACCAACTTTTCCCGGAAAGTAGAAATTTCTATTTTTTATGATACAAATTTCCCGTTTTCTATGATAATCTATTTTCGGCAAAATTTGGTTATTAAACCAACTTTCCCTGAAAGTATAAAATCTATCTACTTTTCCGGGAAGTAGATAACCAACTTTCGCGGAAAGTAGATATTTCATTTTTATGATACAAATTTCCTGTTTTCATGATAATCATTTTCCGGCAAATTTTCAACCAACTTTCCCTGAAAGTAGATATTTCGCATTTTTAAAGATACAAATTTCCCGTTTTATGATAATCTACTCCCAAAATTAGTAATATTTTCCAGATACGAAAATCTACTTTCCCAAAAGTCGATAATCTACTTTTCCGAAAAGTAGAAAAATTCACTTTTCGGGGAAGTAGATAACCAACTTCGGAAAGTAGATATTTCCCATTTTATGATACAAATTTCCCGTTTTCTATGATAATCCACTTCGCAAAATTAGGTAATATTTCCCAAATTCGAAAAACTACTTCTCCGAAAAGTCGATAATCAACTTTCCCGAAAAGTAAAATCTATCTACTTTTCGGGAAAGTATATAACCAACTTTCCCGGAAAGTAGATATTTCCCATTTTTATGATACAAATATCCTGTTTCTATGATAATCTATTTTCGGAAAGTAGATATTTCCCATTTTTATGATACAAATTTCCGTTTTCTATGATATCTATTTTCGGCAAATTTGGTTATCTAACCAACTTTTCCCGGAAAGTAGATATTTCCATTTTTAAGATACAAATTTCCCGTTTTCTATGATATCTATTTTGCGCAAATTTGGATATCTAACCAACTCCGGAAAGTTGAAAATCTATCTACTTTTCGTGGAAGTAGATAACCAACTTTCCCGGAAAGTAGATATTTCCCATTTTTATGATACAAATTTCCTGTTTTCTATGATAATCTATTTTCGGCAAATTTGGTTATCTAACCAACTTTCCGAAAGTAGATATTTCCATTTTTATGATACAAATTTCCCGTTTTCTATGATATTTGAGCTGGGAGTTGGTTATCTAACCAACTTTCCCGGAAAAGGAGATATTTCCCATTTTTTATGATACAAATTTCCTGTTTTATGATAATCTATTTTCGGCAAATTTGTTATCTAACCAACTTTCCGGAAAGTAGATATTTCCTATTTTTATGATACAAATTTCGTTTCTATGATAATCGATTTGGGAAAGTTGATTATCAACCAATCTTTCCCAGAAAGGAGATATTTCCATTTTTTATGATACAAATTTCCCGTTTTCTATGATAATCTATTTTCGGCAATTTGTTATCTAACCAACTTTCCCGAAAAGTAGAAAATCTATCTACTTCTTGGGAAAGTATATAACCAACTTTCCCGGAAAGTAGAAATTTCCCATTTTTTATGATACAAATTTCGCGTTTTCTATGATAATCTCTTTTCGGGAAAGTAGATATTTCCCATTTTTTATGATACAAATTTACCGTTTTCTATGATAATCTATTTTCGGCAAATTTGGTTATCTAACCAACTTTCGGGAAAGTAGATATTTCCCATTTTTTATGATACAAATTTACCGTTTTCTATGATAATCTATTTTCGGCAAATTTGGTTATCTAACCAACTTTCCCGGAAAGTAAATATTTCCCATTTTTTATGATACAAATTTCACGTTTTCTATGATAATCTACTTCGCAAAATGAGGTAATATTTCCCCCAAAATTCGAAAATCTACTTCCCCGAAAAGTCGATAATCTACTTTCCCGAAAAGTAGAAAATCTATCTACTTTTCGGGAAAGTAGATAACCAACTTTCCCGGAAAGTAGATATTTCCCATTTTTTATGATACATATTTCCCGTTTTCTATGATAATATATTTTCGGAAAAGTAGATATTTCCCATTTTTTATGATACAAATTTCCGTTTCTATGATAATCTATTTTCGGCAAATTTGGTTATCTAATAACTTTCGGAAGTAGAAAAATCTATCTACTTTTCGGGGAAGTGAAACTCTTTCGGGAAAGTAGATATTTCCATTTTTATGATACAAATTTCCGTTTTCTATGATAATCTATTTTCGGCAAATTTGGTTATCTAACCAACTTTCCCGGAAAGTAGAAAATCTATCTTTTTTTCGGGGAAGTAGATAACCAACTTTCTCGGTAAGTAGATATTTACCATTTTTTATGATACAAATTTCCCGTTTTCTATGATAATCTATTTTCGGCAAATTTGGTTATCTAACCAACTTTCCCGGAAAGTAGATATTTCGCATTTTTTATGATACAAATTTCCCGTTTTCTATGATAATCTACTTCCCAAAATTAGGTAATATTTCCCCGTAAATACGAAAATCTACTTTCCCAAAAAGTCGATAATCTACTTTCCCGAGAAGTAGAAAATCTATCTACTTTTCGGGGAAGTAGATAACCAACTTTCCCGGAAAGTAGATATTTCCCATTTTTTATGATACAAATTTCCCGTTTTCTATGATAATCCACTTCGCAAAATTAGGTAATATTTCCCCAAAATTCGAAAATCTACTCCGAAAAGTCGATAATCTACTTTCCCGAAAAGTAAAAAATCTATCTACTTTTCGGGAAAGTATATAACCAACTTTCCCGGAAAGTAGATATTTCCCATTTTTTATGATACAAATATCCCGTTTTCTATGATAATCTATTTTCGGGAAAGTAGATATTTCCCATTTTTTATGATACAAATTTCCCGTTTTCTATGATAATCTATTTTCGGCAAATTTGGTTATCTAACCAACTTTCCCGGAAAGTAGATATTTCCCATTTTTTATGATACAAATTTCCCGTTTTCTATGATAATCTATTATTGGCAAATTTGGATATCTAACCAACTTTCGGAAAGTTGAAAATCTATCTACTTTTTCGTGAAGTAGACCAACCAACTTTCGGAAAGTAGATATTTCCCATTTTTTTATGATACAAACTTCCCGTTTTCTATTATAATCTTTTTTCGGGAAAGTTGGTTATCTAAGAAACTTTCGCGGAAAGTAGATATTTCCCATTTTTTATGATACAAATTTCCCGTTTTCTATGATAATCTATTTTCAGCAAATTTGGTTATCTAACCAACTTTCCCGGAAAGTCGATATTTCCCATTTTTTATGATACAAACTTCCCGTTTTCTATGATAATCTTTTTTCGGGAAAGTTGGTTATCTAAGAAACTTTCGCGGAAAGTAGATATTTCCCATTTTTTATGATACAAATTTCCCGTTTTCTATGATAATCTATTTTCGGCAAATTTGGTTATCTAACCAACTTTCCCGGAAAGTAGAAAATCTATCTACTTTTCAGGGAAGTAGATATCCAACTTTCCCGGAAAGTAGTTATTTCCCATTTTTTATGATACAAATTTCCCGTTTTCTATGATAATCTACTTCCCAAAATTTGGTAATATTTCCCCGAAAATACGAAAATCTACTTTCCCAAAAAGTCGATAATCTACTTTCCCGAAAGTAGAAAATCTATCTACTTTTCGGGGAAGTAGATAACCAACTTTCCAGGAAAGTAGATATTTCCCATTTTATATGATACAAATTTCCCGTTTTCTATGATAATCTACTTCGCAAAATTAGGTAATATTTCCCCAAAATTCGAAAATCTACTTCTCCGAAAAGTCGATAATCTACTTTCCCGAAAAGTAGAAAATCTATCTACTTCTCGGGAAAGTATATAACCAACTTTCCCGGAAAGTAGAAATTTCCCATTTTTATGATACAAATTTTCGCGTTTTCTATGATAATCTGAAAGTAGATATTTATTTATGATACTAGTGTTTTCTATGATAATCTATTTCGTTATCTAACCAACTTTCCTTTCCCCATTTTATGATACTTATGATATCTATTTTCGGCAAATTTGTTATCTAAATCAACTTTTCCGAAAAGATTTATTTTATGATACAAATTTCACGTTTTCTATGATAATCTACTTCGCAAAATTAGGTAATATTTCCAAAATTCGAAAAATCTACTCTCGAAAAGTCGATAATCTACTTTCCCGAAAAGTAGAAAATTTTATCTACTTTCGGGAAAGTAGATTTTCGAATTTTGGGGAATACCTATTTATGATACATATTCTGTTTCTATGATAATATATGAAAGATATTTTATGTATACAAATTTCCCGTTTTCTATGATAATCTATTTTCGGCAAATTTGTTATCTAACCAACTTTCCGAAAGTAGAAAATCCATCTACTTTTCGAGATAACCAACTTTTCCGAAAATAGATTATCATAGAAAACGGGAAATTTGTATCATAAAAAATGGGAAATATCTATTTTCCGGGAAAGTTGGTTAGATTCTTCCCGAAAAGTAGATCGATTTTCTACTTTTCGGGAAAGTAGATTATCGACTTTTCGGAGTAGATTTTCGAATTTTGGGGAAATATTACCTAATTTTGCGAAGTAGATTATCATAGAAAACGGGAAATTTGTATCATAAAAAATGGGAAATATCTACTTTCCGGGAAAGTTGGTTATCTACTTCCCCGAAAAGTAGATAGATTTTCTACTTTTCGGGAAAGTAGATTATCGACTTTTTGAGAAAGTAGATTTTCGTATTTTCGGGGAAATATTACCAAATTTTGGGAAGTAGATTATCATAGAAAACGGGAAATTTGTATCATAAAAAATGGGAAATATCTACTTTCCGGGAAAGTTGGTTAGATAACCAAATTTGCCGAAAATAGATTATCATAGAAAACGGGAAATTTGTATCATAAAAAATGGGAAATATCTACTTTCCGGGAAAGTTGGTTATATACTTTCCCGAAAAGTAGATAGATTTTTCTACTTTTCGGGAAAGCAGATTATCGACTTTTCAGGGAAGTAGATTTTCGAATTTTGGGGGAAATATTACCTAATTTTGCGAAGTAGATTATCATAGAAAACGTGAAATTTGTATCATAAAAAATGGGATATATCTACTTTCCGGGAAAGTTGGATATCTACTTCCCTGAAAAGTAGATAGATTTTCTACTTTCCGGGAAAGTTGGTTAGATAACCAAATTTGCCGAAAATAGATTATCATAGAAAACGGGAAATTTGTATCATAAAAAATGGGAAATATCTACTTTCCGGGAAAGTTGGTTATCTACTTCCCCGAAAAGTAGATAGATTTTCTACTTTCCGGGAAAGTTGGTTAGATAACCAAATTTGCCGAAAATAGATTATCATAGAAAACGGGAAATTTGTATCATAAAAAATGGGAAATATCTACTTTCCGGGAAAGTTGGTAAGATAACCAACTTTCCCGAAAATAGATTATCATAGAAAACCGGAAATTTGTGTCATAAAAAATGGGAAATATCTACTTTCCGCGAAAGTTGGTTATCTACTTCCCCGAAAAGTAGATAGATTTTATACTTTCCGGGAAAGTTGGTTAGATAACCAAATTTGCCGAAAATAGATTATCATAGAAAACGGGAAATTTGTATCATAAAAAATGGGAAATATCTACTTTCCGGGAAAGTTGGTTATCTACTTCCCCGAAAAGTAGATAGATTTTCTACTTTTTCGGAAAGTAGATTATCGCCTTTGGAAAGTAGATTTTCGTATTTTCGGGGAAATATTACCAATTTTGGGAAGTAGATTATCATAGAAAACCGGAAATTTGTATCATAAAAATGGGAAATATCTACTTTCCGGGAAAGTTGATTAGATAACCAAATTTGCCGAAAATAGATTATCATAGAAAACGGGAAATTTGTATCATAAAAATGGGAAATATCTACTTTCCGAAAGTTGATATCTACTTCCCGAAAAGTAGATAGATTTCTTACTTTTCGGGAAAGTAGATTATCGACTTTTGGGAAAGTAGATTTTGTATTTTCGGGGGCACTGAAGGTGCCCGGCCCTCACACCGGGCATGGTGCTGGAGGTGCCCGCCCTCATACCCTGATTCATGGCACT